>NW_004443973.1:12671972-12699685 GCF_000243295.1 Trichechus manatus latirostris
GTCATAAAACAACATATGTACTACTGTTTCATGAGAAACTATTTGTTCTGTAAGCCTTCACCTGAAGTACAATAAAAAAATAAAATAAAATAAAATAAAGATGAATATGTGATTGGATAATGGAAGAAGGGCAATGCCTTTTATGCAGTTGCAAAGAACTTGTCTGAATTATGTTGAAATGTTTGGTGGCAGGTAGAACTTATAAGTGATGAACAGGGATATCTAGCTGAGGAGATTTCTAAACAAGATCTTAAAAGGGTTGTGTGGTTTCTCCTTTCCTCTTATAGTAAAATATGAGAGGAAAGAGATGGACTTGAAAATGAACTGTGCAAAATGAAAACAGAGCTTAAAGATTTGAAAAATTCTGTGGTACCAACTAAGGACACATGCCCTAAAACGCTCACCAAGGACTTGGTGACTCAGTCTTTTGTTAAGGAGATTAAGCCTGCGACTGATCTATCTAACCAACTGCCACAGCAGAAAACCCAGCAGCTTAGACTTAAGGGGACAGGGACAGGATGAAAGGAAAGAAAGCTGCCTGCCTCTTGGAATTCTTCAGGCAGGAAACAGACCAAAGGAGCTACATCCGTTGTCCTCCAAGAGAGGAAAAGAACAATCCCTGGAGCAGCTTGGAGATCAGCAGAACTGTTGGAATAAGTGCAGGAAGCAGAGCTGCCTCAGTCTCAAAATGTAGGGCCATGGCCGCTGGGGCTTCAAAGGGTGGGGCCACAGTCACCTGGATCTCAAAGGGTGGGTCTACAGCCTCCTAGGTTTCAAAGAGTCAGATCTTCACCAACTCCATTCCGGAGTGTTGGGCTTTGGAAGCAGATCACTTGTATTCTAGATTTCGCAGGTTCACAGGTGAAGAGGAATTTTGTCCCAGCAAGGAATATGCCTAAAGTCTCACCCATATTTGATTTAGATGCTTCAGAAGATGATATTTTGGACTTGGAGTTGATTTAAGACTTTTGTGATGATGTGATGGGGTGAATGTGTTTTGTATGTGGCAAGGACATGAATTTTGGGGGGCCAAGAGATGAAATGTTATGGATTGCATTGTGTCCCCCAAAAATATGTGTTGTAAATCCTAACCTCTATGTCTGTGGTTATAATCCCATTTGTGGTTATCATCCCATGTTAATGAGGCAGGATTAGTGTAGAGGGTATTTTGAGTCAATCTCTTTTGAGATATAAAAGAGATTAAATGCATACTAGCAAGCAGAGATGGTTAAAGAGAGATGCCAAACCACGTGAAGATTGCCCAAGAACAGAAGCTCAGAAGAGACAAGGACCTTCCTCCATAGCCGACAGAGAAAAAAAGTCTTCCCCTAGAGCTGGCACCCTGAATTTGGACTTCTAGCCTCCTAAACTGTGAGAAAATAAATTTCTGTTTGTTAAAGCCATCACTTGTGGTATTTCTGTTATAGCAGCTCTAGATAACTAAGATACATGGTTATAGTTAATAAAAAAGTGTTTAGGAGACTGCAAGCCCAACAGCTCTGGATGAAGATGTCCATTAATAAAGCTCCAGTGTATTTCAAATAATTACTGTCTTCTTAATTGGAAATCTCAATCCAATTAAATAAATTCAATTTAATAAACTTTTGATTTATTTAGTAAATGTCTAGCAAAGCAAATGAGCAACTGAAAATATTCTATCATTTGAGCATTTTCTATATGTTTAACATTCTCCCAGAGCCTGTGGAATGTCCAAAAGAAAAATAAGAAAAACTAAAGGATTTGCTGGTCTCCTCAGAGAGGTAGGATTTACATGTTTGGAATAATTACAGAGAACGGTTAGAAAGTTCCCAAGGAAAGTAAAAACGCACAGTTTCAAATAGACTTAGAACAATAAAGAAAAGTGTAGGCCAGAGATTTGTTCTAATGTAATCTAATCTAATATGCTGATAAAATAGCTAACTGAGAGATCAGTACATGTCAGACTGTCTTAGGCTGGGTTCTCTAGAGAAGCAAAACCAGTAAAGCGTATAAATATATATAGAGAGAGATTTATATCAAGGAAATAGGTCATGCAATTGTAGAGGCTAAAACGTCCCAAGTCCACAGATCAGGGTAGAGGCCTCTCCCAGTTCACGTAGCCGCAGAAGCTGGTGAACCCAAGATCAGCAGGTTGGGGAACCGGACTCTTGCTTGCAGGCTGAGAAGTTCAACGAATTCCGAGATCAACAGGTAAGCCGCTAGCTCAAGTCCCAGAACCGGAGGTAGACAACACGAGGCAGCTGCTGAGTCTGGAACAAGCAAAAAACCTTGACAAGGCGATCAGGTGGAAGGTAACTGGCGGAAGGCAGAGAGATGAAACTGAGAGGGCGGTGAGCTGCCACAGTCCCTGCCTTCACCAGTACCACTCAGCAGATTCCATCATGGGGGTGATCACAACATTATACAACTACTAAAACACTGAGAATAATGGTCTAGCCAAGATAACATACAATCTTAACCATCACACAGAGCTTGGGTGAAACTCTCACACATACTATCTCATTGAAGCTCATATTCATGAACAGAAAAATCTAGATTCTTTTGACATGTACAGTATTTTCCTCTCGTATTTCAACTATAGATAATCGGAATGTCATTCCTCAAGTCTGCCTCACTCAACTTTAGCTAGTGTTTATGCATAGTGTGTGCCTGCGTGTGTGGGGTGGGGGGGGGGTTGAGGGTGAGGAGGACAGGTTGAGAAGGTGAGGCTTGGAGTGAACAGACAGCTGGGCCAATATGATTCCTTCTCTAGGGAAACTGATCTGCCCAGCTGGAAGAGGAGAGAGCAAATACACAAAGAGGAAGAAGCTGAATCACATTAATGGCTAAGCACCAGGAAGAAGCCCCCATGGCCCAACTGAACTACCCATTCTGCTTTTCCTAAGGTCTAGTTATTTGGATTTTTTTATTTCCAATCTCCTTGCACATCTAGCCTTATATAGCTGGTATGAATTTTAGAGTCCCAGGACTCATATGTACAAAGGTGTTGTTTTTCTAACTCAGCTGTAGTCTTCGGTTTCAACTCAGTCTCTTTTGGATAAACACACGTCAAACATGGAATTGTCCCTTCCCCCTTCTTCCTTTCTCCCTGGAGGGATATAAATTCCTGGGTGGAGGGGAGTAGGAATTTATATAGGGTCCTGGCACCAGGAGGAAACTTTGTTCTGTGTAATGTCCACCCTCCCTGTCTTAGTTATCTAGTGTTGCTGTAACAGAAATACCACAAATGAATGGCATTAACAAAGAGAAATTTATTCTCTCACAGTTTAGGAAGCTAGGAGTCCAAATTCAGGGTGCCAGGTCCAGGAGAAGGCCTTCTCTCTCTCTGTCAGCTCTGGGGGAAGGTCCTTGTCATCAATGTTCCCCTAATCTAGGAGCTTCTTAGCACAGGGACCTGCGGTCCAAAGGATCCACTCCCCTCCTGGTTCTTCATTCTTGGTGGCATGAGGTCCCCCTGTCTCTCTGCTCACTTCTCTTATATCTCAAAAGAAATTGACTCAAAATACAGCCTAATCCTGTAGATTGAGTCCTGCCTCATTAACATAACTGCCTCTAATCCTGCCTCATTAACATCATAGAGGTAGAATTTACAACACATAGGAAAATCACATCAGATGACTAAATGTTGGACAACCACACAATACCGGGAATCATGGTCTGGCCAAGTTGATACACATTCTTGGGGGACACAATCGATCCATAACATTTCACACTTTGCCCCCCCCAAAATTCATGTCCTTGCCACATGTAAAACATAGTCACCCCATCATATCATAGCAAAAGTCTTAAATCAACTCCAAGTCCAAAATCCAAAAATTCCGCTTCATCTGTGAAATCTAGAATACAAGTTATCTGTTTCCAAATTACAATGGTGGAACAGGCACAATTTAGACATTTCCATTACAAATAGGAGGGAAAGAAGGGGTAACAGGCACCAAGCAAGTCAGCAGAACACATTACATTAGCCTCAAGGCTTGAAAATAATCCTCTGTTCTCTCAGACCATTTAGGCAATGGCCCTGCCCTCCAGACTCTGGGTATTGGCCACACTCTCTGGATTCTTGGTGGAGGCCCCTCAACCCTGGGCTTCAGCTCCGCCTTCCAGGCCCACTGAAACAGCTCTGCTCCCTCGCATTTGGACAGCCTCACTCTCCTAGTCCATCTGAGTGGCGACTCCACCCCCTCAATTCTAGCAGGCCCCGTTCTTCTGCCTCTTGGGTATGGCAGCCCCACCCCTTCAGTTTTGGGCAGCGTATCTGGCCCCATCCTGCTGGCACTTGTGAACAGCAGCCCCACACTCCAGACCTGAGTTGGTGAAGATCTGACTCTTGGAAACCTAGGAGGCTGTGGCCCTACCCTTTGAAACTCCGGAGGCCATGGCTCCACCTTTTGAGACCCCAGAGGTTGTGGCCCTACCCTTTGAGACTGAGGCAGCTCTGTTTCCTGTGTTCCTTGTCTCTTCAGTTTCTGCTTCGTAGTTCCTTGGCCTCTCAGCCCCTTAGGTCTCCCCACCTGTGTCTGCCCTGCTGGGGTAAGGGTTCCAAAGCTCTTTAGCTCTACCGATAAGTGCCTGAAGGCCCGTGTGACCCTGGGTGGTCTTTCTTTCTACTGCATTTCTGGTTGATAACGTCTAAACCTAACAGCTCTGAGACTGACCCCGCACTCTGCCTCTTCCTTTTCTCTATGAAATCTTTCCCCTCCATGGCCAATGTAGTCATCTCCACTTTCTTTTGGAGGGTCAAGAACTTTGGGTTGCATCCCCCAAACCATGCTGGGTTCAGAGAGAAGATGAAAAGATGTCCTAATCCAGTTACAGAAAACCTAGCATCCGCCTGGACCCCTGCGCAGCCATCACTACCATTCTGCTCAGGAGCCGTGCTGCATGCAGCCCTTCTTTTTGAGGCTTGCACTCTCCCTGCCTACAGTCCTGGGGGCCAGGCGTGGCCCCTTCTGTCCAGGGAATCCCCCAAATATTAGGTTTTATTTAACAATCTTCACTCTACCACACGATTGGTTGGGTGAAACCCTAGTCCCAGATGAGTTATCTTGGAATCTCCTGTCTCACTCCCACTCAAAACTCAATTTTGATAGGCAGGTAAACTGCTTTTTTATGTTCTGCAATACTCCTCTCTCTGTGGGTTGCTGCATCGTCCTCTGAGTTATTGAGCGCTTTAAGGGAACATGAGACTTGCCTCTTTCAATGGTCTGGCTTTCCTCAATTAGAAAACTTATTTCCATGATTAATTTTTTTTCTACTCTTAGTTTTAAGAGTCTAAGTTAAAACTCAAAGCTGAGCGATGATTTTTTTCTTCTTGGCTTCACTCACTCTCTTCCTAAAGACATTGAGCACGGGATGTTACCTGCTGTCTGAAAGGGGGAGGAGGTGTACAAGAACGGCTGAGGAGAAAACTTCAGTTGATATTGCAGAATGTTATCTGCTCACATCAAATACTATAAACACTGACTGAATATTAGAGTTTAAATCTAAACTTGAAACAGCTACTGTGTCTTCTCTTGCTATTTTAGAAAGAATTTAGCACTGCATCTTTGTGAAGTTAACTGTATCTGGTATATCAATAAATCTCAAAATTCCAGTGGTTGAGAAACAAACAAAATATGTTATCTGCTATATTTACAAAGCTTGAGGTGCCTTGATGAGGTTTCTTGCAACCCGTGCAACACAGTACAGAAAGGTCCTTTATAATGCTGACATTTGGGCTCCAGAATAATTTACAGTATAGATTTCCTCAATCACAGTGTGAGATGTATGATATCACTCTATCCACAGGAAACACAATCCAACCCAAAGCACTACTAGTCCTTGAACTAACACCCTTACTAGATTGTTCTATATAGCCAAATCTTTTCAATTTTACATGTAGGATTAAGTGAAATCCATTGATAACGTACCCGCCTCATTTTTACCAGTATTTTCAACATCGATCCAAACTGACTATTGATGGGTGTGAACAAGTATATCTAGTAAAATAACTAAAAGACTGGTTTGGATTTTTTTCTTTGACAATCCTTGAGGAAGATATGAATGAAGAGAAAAACGGAAGACAGGATACAATAAAATATTAGAGACTTAAGATGTCCAGTCTATGCTAGGATTAAAACTATGTAAAATTAATGTTTACAAATTCAGGACACAGAGGGAGCCTGGAAAATGGAAACCAACTGCCTTTTTGGTGAGGTGGGATTGTGATTTTGTTTAACTGTTTAAAAATTTTAGCTAATATTATTGTGTTAGTAAGAAAAGGTAGCATTCTAAAGCATATGATAATTTGGACTAACAACAGAAACATAGAAGATGAATTGTTTTTAAAGTTTGGGAGGAAACAGGAGAGAGTGGAAGAGAAAGGCTTAAATAATCTTTAAATTTTGGTAATTAACTCTCCTTTGCCGAGAAGAAATGACAAGAAATCTATGATACTTAGAAATCACATTAAAACAAAATTAAAACTATCTCACAATTAGGCTTTGGATAATTCATTTCGTTAAACGGCCATGCAGGAAGGGAAGAGTTTCCCTCAAACTGAAGAACTCAGGTGTCTAAGCTGAGGTCAGATCCTTTTTTGCAGGAGACATTCTTTGTCTGGCGAATACAGTAGACGCCGAACCTCTCCCACTTGTCCTCTCCCTGGATTATTTGCTTACTCTGGAAAATGAAAGGATGGCATGGTTTGTGAACCAGGAGTTGTTATTCTTTGCCTGCATATCATGTTGGCGTTTTTGTAAGAAAAATCACAAGACTATATAAAAGTTTTTGATGAACAGAACCCTTTATTTTTAGGAGAAAATGGATGGAACAATTTGGGACTTCCTGGCTGCCTGTTGCTCTCCTGTGAACGCCTGCCACTGCCTTGACTTTTTATTCTGCCGAGCGCTTGGTGCCAAGATTTACATGGTTGCTGTGGGGAACAATTGGATTTAACATAAGTAAGAATAACTGCTTTTCCCCTGGGGAGAGACAAAAAGGGTAAGCGCACAAGGCACAGAGACAATATTATCGAGAGTTTTATTCTTGTTCGGCTCTTTTATTCACGCTGAATTCTGGATTCTGTTGCAAATAATAAAAGCAAAGAAGCCAGTGGGCTTGAAGCCAAGGTCTGGGATTAGCAAAGAGACTATTTTGTTTTGGAGTAAAAATGTGTTTGCCAGTGATGTGACTGTATGTTACAAATATATCCATTTGGATTAAAAATTATTTTTTCATAAATTGATATTGCCAGAAATGCACAAATTAATAACAATTTGAATTAGGCAGAGAAAGGTCAGTTTCTGCTAGACAGCCTGGGAGCCCAGCTGCCTTGGTGACACCTGTTACTGCTTTCCGGACTTCTGCAGTTTGTACCGTATTCTCTGAGCTTGCGTTGGAATTTTATTATTTCCTTAAATAACTTGCATCCTTTTCTCTCCCTTTTAAGTAGTTTAAATTGTGAGCTACCTTTTACTCGAAAGCCAGATGATGTCATTATTCTTCTTTACCCTCTCAGCTCAAATATCCCATTTTTTCATAAAATATGTTGAAATGGTTCAAAAACTCATTTTGAACTCAGGCAGACTTCAATTGGAATGCCAGCTTTTCGCATGCTATCTACCCTTAACACCCTGGAGAAATTACTTACTTTTCCTTCATTTCAATTTCCTCTTTGATAAAACAAAGAATAATAATAGTACCCATCTCATAGGGTTTTGTGAAGATTAGAGAAACAATGCATATAAAACATTTTGCATACCACCTAGTAATGGTAAGTACTCAGCAAAAATTTTATCTTGACCTTTATTGTGGAGTAAAGTGATATTCAGAGGGAAATTTATAGCTTAAATACAATAATAAAAATGAGAAAGTCTAAAAAAAGGAAATAAGCGGCCAACTTAAAAAGTTAAGAAAAGAACAACGGAACAAACCAAAAGAAGGTAGAAAGATGAAAATAATAAGAGAAGAAATTAATTAAATAGAAAATGAATAACAGGGACGTGTGTCTCTTGTAAAGACTAAAAAAATTGACAGAGGGCAGCGGTGGCTTAGTGGTAGAATTCTTGTCTTCCTTTCAGGAGACCCGGGTTTGATTCCCCACTAGCGCACCTCAAGTACAACCACCACTTTTCTGTCAGTGGAGGCATGTGTGTTGCTGGGATGCAGAACAAATTTCAGCGGAGCTTCCCGACTAAGACAGATGAAGAAGAAAGACCTGGTGACCTATTTCTGAAAATCAGCCAATGAAAACCCTATGGATCACAACAGACCGGTCCCGTTGTGCATCAACGGCAGCTAACAACAACAAAAATAAAATCTACAAACGTCTAGAGAGATTGACCGAGAAACAGGAGAAAATGCAAATAAATGATATTAGTAACGAAAGAAGACCTAACTCAGATGCTAAAAGAATTTAAAAGGTAAGAGAATATTCTAAACAATTTTCCAATAAATTTGAAAACAAGTAAAATGCACAAATTAAAATCTTTAGAGGACTTAAAAGGGGACCTGGTGGCACAAAAGTTAAGCACTAGACTGTGAACTGAAAGGTTGGCGGTTCGAGCCCATCCATGGCTCCATGGGGGAAAGACCTGGCGATCTGCTCCTATAAAGGTTACAGCCTAGAAAACCCTGTGGGGCAGTTCTGCTCTGTCACATGGGGTCACTGTGAGTCGAAATCGACTCCGCAGCACCTCACAACAACAACAGAGGGCTTGTTAAAACACAGCTTGTTGGACCCCACCCCTAGAGTTTCTGATTCAATTGGCCTGAGATTCAATAATCCGAGAATTCTTCTAGCCTAAGAATTTGCCTTTTTAGCAAGTTCCCAGGTGACTAAACATCAAAAACCACTGCCCTAGAAAATAGAAATTACTGAACATACTCCTGAAGAAATAGAAATTATTTTATAATCCAGTGCTTTCCTACCTTTTCATGGCACACTTGAAAAACAATAGCGTTGTACGATCTATCTTCAAGTTTGCAGATTCTATTTGTGACTCAGGAAATGTACTCTGGCTTTATTTTCTTCATCTTTAAAGTGGGCTTGAAAAAGTACATGCTTCATACGATTGTCGGAAGATTAAACGTGGTAATACAAGTAAGGCACCTGGAACTGCACTTGGTGCACAGTGAGTGCTGTTAGCTGATATCCTCATTTTTGCATCCCTCCTCTTCCTTAGTGAAGATCTTGTGCTCACCTTTTGTAGCCTGGGTCATCGGCAGTCATTCTTGACCTTTGTGGGTTTTATACCCACTTTTAGATGCTGGGAGAAACTTTGAATCCTTGCCTTAGGAAAAGAGAAAAACACACATAATTTTGCATACAATTTAAGGAAGTTCAAAGTCCTCTTCTGTCTGTGCATGGGCTGCTCCTTGCCCTCATATGGTTTCTGGAACTAGGTTAAGAACTCTGCTGTACAACAACTCTGCTGGTTTTCTAGTGGAGTTTAAGCTGTTCTAGTGGAATACCCTGGTGATTCAGGATTATTCACTTTTGCTCCTAGTCTGGTTATGACTTTGTGCACCAGTTATTTAATCATTATAAAGTGTCCCTCCTTATCCTTTGTGGTGGATTTTACTTCAACGTCTATTTTGTCAGAGATTAATATTGCCTCTCCTGCTCTTTTTTGAGTGTTGTTTGCTTCAAAGATTTTTTTCCACCCTTTGAGTTTTAGTTTGTTTGTGTCTTTAAGTCTAAGGTGTGTCTCTTGTAGGCAGCATATAGACGGATCGTGTTTTTTTATCCAATCTGCCACTCTCTGTCTCTTTATTGGTGCATTTAGTCCATTTACATTCAGCGTAATAATTGCTAGGTATGAGTTTAGCACTGTCATTTTGATGTCTTTTTTGTGTTGTTGCAAGTTTCTTTGTTCCACTTAATTTTCTGTGCTGAGTCGTTTTTCTTTATTTTTCTTTTCATCTTTTTCATTGTTGTTGATTTTGTGTTTGCTGAGTCTTTGTATTTATCTAGTTTTTTATTTTGACTTGTAGGATTGTTAGTTTCCTTTGTGGTTACCTTAATATTTACCCCTATTTTTCTAAGTGTATACCAGTGTCTTATTTCTTTATATCGCCTTGACTTCCTCTCCATATGCAAAGTCTTTGTCTACATTTTTTAAGTCCCTCTTTTTTGTTTTAATGTTGTCATCTTTTACATATTGACATCTGTTTCCCTATTTTCAGTGTTTTAGCTTTGATTTATCTTTGTGACTTCCCTATCTGGGTTGACATCTGGTTGCTCTGTCCTGTGTTCTAGTCTTGGGTTGTTACCTGATGTTATTGATTTTCTAACCGGAGGACTTCCTTTAGTATTTCATGTAATTCTGGTTTGGTTTTTGCAAATTCCCTAAACTTCTGTGTATCTGGAAATGCCCTAATTTCGCCACAATATTTGAGAAACAGTTTTGCTGGATATGTAATTCTGGCTGGCAGTTTTTTTTCTTCAAGCCTTTATATATGTCATCCCATTGCCTTCTTGCCTGCATGGTTTCTGCTGAGTAGTCCGACCTTATTGTTATTGACTCTCCTTTGTAGATGACTTTTCGTTTATCCCTAGCCACTCTTAAAATTTTCTCTTTATCTTTGGTTTTCGCAAGTTTGATTATAATATGTCTTGCTGACTTTCTTTTGGGATCTACCTTATGTGGGGTTCGATGAGCATCTTGGATTGATATCTTGTCATATTTCACGATATCAGGGAAGTTTCTGCCAACAAATCTTCAACAATTCTTTCTGTATTCTCTGTAATCTCCCCCGTTCCGGTACTCCAGTCACTCATAGGTTATTCCTCTTGATAGAGTCCCACATAATTCTTAGGGTTTCTTCATTTTTTTAATCCTTTTATCTGATTTTTCCTCAAATAAGTTGGTGTCAAGTGCTTTATCTTCAGTCTCACTAATTCTGACTTCCATTGCCTCAGTTCCGCTCCTATGACTTTCTATTGAGTTGTCTAATTCTGACATTTTATTGTTAGTCTTCTGGATTCCTTATTGCTCTCTTTCTCTATGGATTCTTGCAGCCTGTTAAATTTATCATTATGCTCTTCTCTAATCTTTTCAATTTCCTCTATTGTGCATTCTGTGTTTTGCTTAATTTCCTTCCTAATTTCTTGAAGAGTTCTGTATATTAATCTTTTGTATTCTGCCTCTGGTAATCCCAAGAAATTTTCCAGAGATCCCAAGAAATTTTCCTCCTCTGGAAAATTTCTAGATTCTTTATTTTGGGAGCTTGTTGAAGCCATGATGGATTGCCTTTTTATGTGGTTTGATATTGACTGTTGTCTCCGAGCCATCAATAAGTTATTATATTTATTTATTTGATGTTTGCTTACTGTGTCTTAGCTTCTTGTTTTGTTTTGATATGCCCAAGTAGGCTGCTCGTATGAGCTACTTTGATTATTGTCACCTTTGAAGCTCTAATGTCCTGTCACCAGGTGGTTAGATCTGTTACTAGGTATGTGAGCTCAGGAGTCTACCCACTCCTCCTGTATGGTTTCAGCTCAGGTGCCCAGGCAGATAGCCACCAAGTGTGTGGTGTAGGCTCTCAACTACAGTCCTAGACAGGCGTGGGTGTTTGGTGTAGGCACAGGCATCTGGCTGCAGCAGGGGGACACACTCTGAGCAAGGCAGGGGGATGATGGCCACCCCGAGTATCCAGGAGGAAGGTGTGTCCCTGTTCTCTAGAGCATGTAGGTGGGTGGGTTTTGCAGCTTGACTATGAGCACCCAGTGCTGTTGGCTGTAAGGACTAGGGGGCACCTCTTATTCTTGGGCCCCTATCGCAGGTGGCTACATGGCATGGGTGGAGCCATCAGTCCCCAGGCCCCTGATGTGGGTAGGTGAAGACCCTGCTTAATAAACAGAGCAGTGTCAAATGTCACAAACCTGCTGCTTCACAGCTGAAACAATTGAAGTTAGACTTCCAGTATATACCCTGTTGTACTGCGGAATGAGGGCCTACGCTGTTGAGATGGGCCCACACAAGTCTCTGCAAGGGGAAAAGCACTCAAAGTTCATGGATCCATTATGCCTATGCCTAGACAAAGGACCTGTGCCTATCCTGGGTTCATGGCTTACGGGACCTGGTAGTTTATTTTTTCCCGTTTGTTACTTTGTTCACTCTCCAAGGCAGAGAGAATGGCTCAGGGCGTGTGACAGATCCTACTTCTGGCCCAGGGGACTCGGCCATTGCTGAAGCTGATCCAGGACCCACTGCAGAGCAGGGAATGGGGAGGTAAATGGGGAGAGGTTTTCCCTAAGGGTGGTGTTTTTGATCCTCACTGTAGGCCGTACACAGGTACTTATCTTCAGCCGATCTAAGGCTGCTTCTCACTGGTTCTAGGTGGCCGAGTAGACTCTCTGCAGCTGAGTCTTTTCCGGTGCAGAATACACCTCCCGAGCACTGCTGCTTGTCTGCCTCACCACTCACCCATGAGCTGATCAGGCCTGAAGGGCTCAGGCTCTCACCAGGTCATGTCTGGCAACTCCTTGCAGCTTCTGAACCGTCTCTCCCTCCCCCTGCCACTCAGTCCAGTTCTTCAACTTTGCCTTAATGTTCAGGGATCCTAGATTGTCATATATAATTCATTCATTTGTTTTTTTGGGTCTTTGTTGTAAGAGGGTCCACTGGAAGCATCTGACTACTCCACCATCTTGGCCCCGCCTCTGCCAGTTCTGATAACTGGGTTTCAGTCTTGCTTCCTTGATCTGTAGCCAAGCTCTGGCAATTGGGGCCAGGTCTTACTTTCCTGTAGTTGAGCCTGTGCTTGCTGGCTTCTCAGAACCTGTGACATCCCTGAGATAGGGGACCTGCCCTGTTAACATTAATCCCTGTAGAGCAGGGTTTCTCATCTTCGGCACTATTGACATTTTGGGCTGGACATTTGTTTATTGTGAGAGGCACAAAAAAGTTGAGAATCACTATTCTAGGGTCCTGAGTCCTGTCCTTGAACTTTTGCCTGAGGTCTGGAGGCCCACTATCTGCTGACAGACCACCCTGATACCAACTACAAGTCTAGCTCTTATAATAGCTTGCTCCTAGATTTTCCCATTGCCATATTCTGCCCTCCTGTGAAGATGCCACTAATTCTTGAGCTGTCTTTCTGATGCCAACAGCTTGCTAGTATTACCAATTGTTCTCTGTGTTGAGATGCCATTTTCTCTGGCTTGGGTGAATGACCTTCCGCCTCCCACAACTGCTGGCTTTGCTGCAGGAGCTGGTTCTTCCAAGAGTGACTGTGCCATGAGATGTGACAGTGGGAAATTGTTTTCTTTGTGAAAGTAATCTAGTGATTTTATGTGAGAGAGCCTGCCCTTTTCCCATGTGTCATGGATTGAATAGTGTCCCCCAAACTATCTGTCAACTTGGCTAGGTCATGATTCCCAGTATTGTAGGATGGTGTACCATTTTGTAATCTGATGTGATTTCCTTATGTGTTGTAAACTCTATCACTATGATATATAAGATGGATTAGCAGTGGTTATACTGATGAGGTCTACAAGATTAGATAGTGTCTTAAGCCAATCTCTTTTGAGATATAAAAGAGAGAAGCAAGCATAGAGACATAGAACCTCACACCACCAAGAAAGCAGTGCTGGGAGCAGAGCGTATCCTTTGGACCTGAGGTTCCTGTGCTGAGATGCTCCCAGACCAAGGGAAGACTGATGCATCACAAGGACCTTCCTCCAGAGCCCACAGAGAGAGAAAGCGTTCTCCTGAAGCTGATGCCCTAAATTTGGACTTGTAGCCTACTGGACTGTGAAAGAGTACATTTCTCTTTGTTAAAACCAACCACTTGTGGTATTTCTGTTATAGCAGCACTAGATGACTAAGACATTATGTAAGTGGGGATAGAGTTTTCTGAAGGCGATAAATTGGCCCATTCTACCGTGCAACAAGCCAGTTGGGAATGAGCACTAGAACCATAGAACTGCAGCCTCAATAGATGCCAACAAGCACAAAAACGACAAGCTTAATAACAAAGCCTTAGAGAGAGTGAAAGAGAGAGAGAGACTGATTGATTGATTGACTGAAAACTCAGAGAATGAGGGAAAGAACACTGTGTAATGCTTTTCACAGAGAGCATATCTAAGAACCTCAGGAGAGAGGAGGGAGAGAGAAGGTACAGAATAAACTGTACCTTGTAGTATCCTAAACCTGGCCTAGTTAATTATAGTGGGATGGGGTATGCTGAGAGGACCCAGAGCCTAAAAGGCACTTCAGGGGCTGACACAGATACTGGCTTTGGGAGGAAATCCACTCAAGCAGATAGAAAATGGTATTCAACGGCTATAACGAGTTAGATTATTTCCTTCTCATATGAAAGTATGGTGGCTTTCCTTGGCAAAGTAATCAAGGGCCCAAGATTTTTCCCTCTTGTTGCTCCATCATCTTTTGGGTGTTGCCCTCATCTTCACCACCAAGATGGCTCGTTCCCACACCCACTTTCCTGTAGCAGGAAGGGTAGAAGAAGGGAAGACATACCCTTTCTTCTTAAAGGCATAACCCCAAAGTTACACACATTATTTTTGTTCACATCTCTTTGGCCAGAACTTACTCATATGGCTACACCAAGCTGCAAAAGAAGCTGGGGACTCTGGGAGGCCACGTGTCCAGTTAGAAATTTCTCCACAAATACTACCTTGAGTGCTCCTTGTCCTCAGTCTCCTCCCTTTCCTAAAGATTCTATTTCCCCAAATCTCAAAAACCCATCTGTTATCCTTAGAAGACAAAAGATGGAAAGGAAAAGAATGGACAAAGCTGGAACCCTCTTTAACAAAAAGAGGTTGCTAACCACTGTTAATTTTTGTTATTCTTAAAAACCAATTAGTTGCCGTCAAGTCATTTCCAACTCATGGGGATTCCATGTGTGTCAGAGTAGAACTGTGTTCCATAGGAGTTTTAGTGGCTGATTTTTCAGAAGTAAATTGCCAGGCCTTCCTTCCTAGGTGCCTCTGGGGAGACTTGAACCTCCAACCTTTTGGTTAGCAGCCAAGTTCATTAATCATTTGCTCCACCCCAGGAGCTGCAGTTTTAAGTATAATGCCATCATGCAGGCTAAGTGACCTGATGTTGGCTGGAGCCCCACTTTTACCAGAAGAGTTGCCAGTTGGTCATTGTGAAATTCCAGGGAAGATTCCGATGCAAAGCTATGGGCTCTTGGGTAGTGAGGAAGTGTGTGCACGTTGAATTGGGACCTGGAGGGCAATCAGAGTTCTAAGGCAATCATGGAGCCCTGGTGGTACAGTGGTTAAGTGCTATGGCTGCTAACCAAAAGGTCAGCAGTTTGAATCCACCAGCTGCTCTTTGGAAACCCTATGGGGCAGTTCCACTCTGTCCTATAGGGTCACTATGAGTTGAAATTGACTCGATGGCAATGGGTCAATGGGTTTTAAGGCAATCATCCCTAATGATGCTTATTTTTCATGAGGGTGAAATTAAATTTACTGATGCCAGCACATATCTGGGGCTGAAATAATTAGAAACATAGAGGGGAATTGTGCTTTTGGCCACATTGGAAAAGATGCTTCCTTATACCCTGAGATTCTGGATTATGAGTGATTTGGTCTGTTGGGTGGAAGAACTCAACTTAGTAGTTCCAGACTTTAGTATCAGGAGGACCAGGTGGTCTGTGGTTATGGAACATCACAGGATTTTAAAAGCAATAAAGACAGAAATGGAGACCGGGAAAGTATTATTTATATAAAAGATATTTTGACACAATGTAAGATTATATATGTAAATAAACTTTTTATTTCAGAACAGTTTTAGATTTATAGAAAAATTGAGACACTAGTACAGAGAGCACCCATATGTATCTTAAATAAAGGTTTTTCTTTATTCTGAAAGTTTTAACAAGGAAATTAGGGGGAAAATCAGTTAGTAGTAGAAAATTTAAAAAAAAGTACCATTTTCTCTGTTCTGCCACTCCCTGCATGTGAAAATTTTAGCAAATCCTTTTGCGTCTTTGTTTTCTCACTTATAAAATAGAGACAAAACTAATATTTCAGAGTTGCTATGGTGACAACCTAATAAAATACATGTGAAATATCTGTATATGGATACATTGTAAAGTCTGAAGCACTAATCAAATGTTAGTTCTAGTAATTATCCTGCAATATCCTATAGTGTTTTACGTGAACACAGTATGTTAGCTGACATGCAAAGGTTAATGTATTAGGTTGACATAGTGTGGGCTGCTGACTCACTAATGAAAGGTTGCTAAACTGTTGTTTGAAAAAAACTAGAAACCATTAAACAATTAAATTTCCACTTACAATACAAGTGGGATAATTTCACTATGAAAATAAGTATCATGAAATTTTAGATGATTTAATAATAATTTCCCTCAAGTAAAACACATTTAATATGATGAATGAAGGATAGGGAGAAGAAATAGTTCTTAGGAATGTCTTGGATTTACTATACTTACTTCCTACAATAAAAAGCACAAAAATTGGACAAGATTTGTACCTGGAAGTAAGGTATAGGAGCTTATGAACCAGAAAGAAAACGAAGATTTTCCTAACTTGCTGAGGTGCTTGGGGATGTTTGCAATAGACTGTTAATGATGGTCATTTCTGGATTTAGGGGTAATTTTTTTTTTTTTTAATTAGCTTGTCCAAATTTCTTATAATAAACATGTATTTTTCTTTTTTTAATAGAAGTTATTTAAATGCCAAGTGTTGTCAATATTCAATGTAGATAGTGGTTTATATTACCTTGTTGAAACAAAAACAACTGACAAGTGTTTATGCATTTATTTTTTTCATTTGCAAAATCATATTTCCTGGCCAAAAATAGCATGTTTCCTGGGAAGCACCCCAATTACTAAGCATGTTACCCTTCAGATTTCCAAGTTAAGCTACCCATGAAAGTCAAAATATTCCTACAGTGAATGGAGGAAAAGGTATTTCTGCTTTGTTCACTTTAGAATTCTTGATGTATTACCAATTTCAGCTATAAAAACCTTGGGTTTTCTCTTAAAAGAAAAGCTACCTATGGTAACATGAGACTTGGAGAGCACACTAAAAATAAAAAGCAAAAACAAGACAAAACAAAAAACTCTCCTTTCAAGAGCAAGGCCCAAATGAACCAGCCTGAATAAACACATAATTGAAAGTAGGTATTCAATTCAACCCTAACCCTTTACTTGTGGAAATCATTGTGTTTGACGCTATCAGGAAGCCCAAAGATGAGAAATAGGTATATTCAGTTTAATGGGAAATAATCTTGGCCTTCACCGGAAACGTCAGCATCACCTGGGAGCTTGTTAAACATGCAGAATCTCAGGCCCCACCCCAGAGCCACTGAACCAGAATCTGCATTTTGACAAGATTCACAGATGATTCGTATGCACATTAATGTTTGAGAACCACTGCTGTAGTGAGTATTATGGTTAATTTTGAACTGCCTTATCTGACAGCATTGGCCAAGAAATCCACTGTTGTGGAGGGCACTTCTAGAATGTGACGGTAGCATCAGAAGCTCATCTTCCTCTTTGCTGATTCACCTGAAAGTCTGCCCAACTGATCAGAGGTAAACATTAAATATGGAGGAATTATTCAAACAAATGATCAAGCTGTGTGCAAAAAATTATATTTCAGGAATTCACTGTAATGTTCTTTATAATAATAGAATAATCGGAAGCATACCACTGTTAACAAGGGATTGGTTAAATACATTATGGTGCATCTAGTAGCTGCACTGTTGTTAGTAGGTGACGTTGAGTCGATCTTCGACTCATAGTGACTTCAAGTGACAGACTAGAACTGCCCCATAGGATTTTCTAGGCTACAGTCTTTACAGAAGCAGACTGCTACATCTTTCTTCCGCTGAGTGACTGGTTGGTGGCGCCACCTGGGCTCCTTTTTTTTGCCCAGAAGGAAAAAAAAAGTAGATGTCATAAAAAAAGAAAAAAAAAGGCTTGTATTTTTGGCCATACAAAATAGAATTTTTTTCCAAATAGAAACTCAGATCTATTCACTCTGATTCAGTTGTAACCAGTATTCAATAATGATGCTAACTTATTCTTTTATTATGGTAAAAAATATACACCAAAGCATGTGCTATTTCAACCATCTTTGCATGTAAGTTGGGTGGCATTAATTACATACAGCATGTTGTGCCAACATCACCACTATCCATTTCCAAATTTTTCATCACCCTTAACAGAAACTCAGTGCCCCTCAAGCAAAGTTACCACTTCCCCACTCCCACCCACCCCTGGCAACCACTAATAAACTTTGGTCTTTATGCATTTACCTATTCTAGATATTTCATATAAGTAGAATCACACAATATTTGACCTTTTGTGTCTGACTTACTTCACTCAGCATAATGTTTTCAAGATTCATTCATATCATAGTAACATGTATTAGGACTTCATTTCTCTTTATGGCTGAATAATATGCCATATATGTATGCACTACATTTTGTTTTTACGTTTATTCATTTCTTGATGGACATTTGGCTTGTTTCCACCTTTTGGCTGTTGTGAACAGTGCTGCAATGAACATTGGTATATAAGTATCTGTTCAAGTCCCTGCTTTCAAATACCTAGGAATGGAATTGCTGGGTCATATGATAATTCTATGTTTAAGTTTTTGAGGAACACCAAACTGTTTCCACAGTGCTTACACCATTTTAGAATCCCACCATCAACGGGTGAGGTCTCCAGTTTCTCCACATTCTTGCCAACACCTGTTATTTTCCAGTTTTTTGAAAATAGCCATCCTTGTTGTTGAGAGCCCTGATGGCACAGTGGTCAAGAGCTCGGCTGCTAAACAAAAGCTCGGCAGTTCAAATCCACCAGCCACTCCTTGGAAGCCCCATGGGGGCAGTTCTACTCTGTCCTATAGGGTCACTATGAGTTGGAATCGACTTGACAGCAATGGGTTTTTGGTTTGTTGTTGTTAGTTGCCAAGACACCAACTTATTTTTGCTCTAAAGCAGTGGTTCTTAGTCCTGGCTGTTCTTCATTATTACCTGGGAAACTTCAACCAGCCAACTAATCAACCAATCAACCAACAACAAAACCAGTGGATGGATTATACCCTCAAAAACTCTGAACAGTGGGATTTATTAAAAGCTTTCCAGGGAAGGTCCCTGGGTGGTGCAAATTGCTTGCACTCAGCTGATAACCAAACGGTTGGCAGTTCCAACCCACCCAGTGGCTCCTTGGAAGAAACAGTCCTGGCAATCTGCTTCCATAAAAATTACAGCCAGGAAAACCCTATGGAGTAGTTCTATTCTGTAATACCTGGGGTCTCCTAAGTCACAAATCAACACCACAAACAAAATCAACAACGATAGCTCCCCAGGGTTGAGAACCACTACTCAGGATAGATGGAAGGATATTCATAATTTAGTCATTTAAAAAAATTACTACAATATCTATTTATGATTATGTATTTTGTGTTGTCTATAAAGCACAATTTTTAAAGTCCTCTTATCATAATTCAATAATATTCAACAAATATTTATTGAGCACCTAGATTATTTGTTCCGTTGTCTCACAGTAACCTGGGGAAGTCAGTAGGAAAGGTATTATTCAGTCCATCATACAGAAGAGACATCCCAGATCCCATCTTAGGAGAAGGTTCCAATCTATGTTCCCAGACTGCCAACCACATTGTCTCTGATGTGGCACATTTGTGTTCAATTTAGAGAAGGCATTTTTCTAGTTTATGATTCTGTCTTTTTCTTTATGCATCTCTGGTATGTTAGAATGTTTACATCTGAGGGGTGGGAGGGAGCCTTCCTTTACAGAAATTTCTGAGGGCCACTATCTAGCCATGCTTTGGGGGTCTTACTGCTGAAGGGTTCAGAATTTCTAAATCTGGACACTGTTAAGACAAAATAAGCAAACCAGTCTTGATATGACAGTTTTCAGCTGAATCTGGATTTAGTAATACTGCTCTACCAGAAGAGACCACTGAAACCAGTTGTCATCTACCTACTTTCAGATGATCCTGGTCTTTATCAGATTCTGATTGTTCGGAAGCTTGATCCGTTTCTCTTTGAATATTGTAGATGTCTGATCTCCACTGTACCTCCCAATATAAATGTATGTCATTATTTTAAAATGTTCACGTGCCTAGTGTACTTTGGGAAATGGGCATGAATTTTTAGAATAATAAATAATTTTTTTAGACTAATAAAGTATTTCACCATCAGCTGTACAAAAAAAAAAAAAAGAAAAGAAGACCACTTATACTAGATATCAAATTATTATTGTACTTAATAACTTGTGACTAAATTTGTGGTTAATTTGTTGTGATTAAACATGAGTTATTTTTAATTAAAAATGATCACGTATGTTTATAAATCCCAGAACTAAAAGAAACAACCAAATCTAATTTTGAAACCAGAAGCACCCTATTGGTGATGAGGAAGTCAGTGGCGGCTTTGGTAGCCCTTACAGGCCACTCGTTGGCAGCCGTGGAGTTGCCGCCACCTAGTGGCTGTTATCAAGAGCGCAGCCAGTGAGGCAACCTCGGGCGGTAAAGGAACAAGTGATCAACAGCCCAGCTGCATCTAGTCAGTCACACTTTGATAATGCTTCAGCTGAGCTCACTTACTATCTAGGAAGACGAAGAGCCTGTGCAGTTTATTATGGGTTTGTGGTGTTTATTAATCCACAACAGTATTGTTTATGATAGACAACCTAAGATTTAGGCTGATAAAGGACTCCAGGAATGTGGACTCAATAATTTTGTTGGCTTGAGAACAAAGAAGAAGAAAGTCAGTAAATAATACCTGGATCCTCCAGTAATTACTCCATCCTACAAATTACTGTTTTTCTTATTCCAGCCCACAGTCTGTCATTCTAGAAAGTATGATATATTAATTTTTAGCAAAGCAATATCCACAGGGAGTAATCAGAGTCGACACTGTACAGGTGCCAATGAAAAGGTTACTGTTTTTCCAGTGAAAAAGGTTACTATTGGAATTATTTATAAACGACATCAGAGCACTGAATGTTAACAAAGTGATTTTCTTCTGCTTATTAAGAATCAGGAGATATATATGCACCACATCAAATACATGTCATTCTGGCTGACATTCGAAAGGTCACACATTATCCCCACCTTCAAAGTACTATAAAGTCTTTCTTGTTGATGTTAGGTTTTTTTTTTTTTCTCTTTTAAATTTTATTTTCAATGTAGTTGCTATGAAATATGTAAATTTTCCCCAATGGTATAATAACATGATATTGATCATGCTTGACCCTACTACTCAGCTTAAGAAATACAAGTGAAGCCCTCTGTGTATCCTAATTGTCTCTCCTTCCTTCCCATCACTCTGAGGTTTCCACACCCCCAAATTTGGTGTGTATCATCCCCATACCTTTTTTTAATGCTTTTATCAATACATATGTATCTATAAACAATATCAAGTACCAATATAAATATTTTTAAAACTTTAATTAAATATCTTTTTTGTGTGTAATGATTTTTTTCATCCAATATTATGATAGTGAAATTTATCCGTCGTAGAGCTGCTGTAACAAATTCCCTAAGGCTGCTCTAACAAATTACCACAAACGTGGTGGCTTAAAAGAAAAATTTATTCTCTCACAGTTCTGGAAGCCAGAAGTGTGAAATTGAGGTGTCAGCGGGCTGTACTCCCTCTGGGTCTCTAGAAGAGAATCTGCTCTTTGCCTCTTCCAGCTTCTGGTGGCTTCAGGCGTTCCTTGGCTTGTGGTTGCAAAACTCAGTTTCTGCCTTCATCTTCACGTGGCCTTTTTCTTTCTGTCTGTGTCTTCTCTTCTGTCTT
This sequence comes from Trichechus manatus latirostris, assembly GCF_000243295.1. Lineage (NCBI taxonomy): Eukaryota > Metazoa > Chordata > Mammalia > Sirenia > Trichechidae > Trichechus > Trichechus manatus. The sequence continues at coordinate 12,693,734 of NW_004443973.1, forward strand.
TTATAAAACACTTGTCATTGGATTTAGGGCCTACCTGGGTAGTCCAGGATGATTTCATCTTCAGATCCTTAATTTAATTACATCTACAAAGATCCTTTTTCCAAATAGGGTCAGAGGTACAGGTTCTGGGGGTTATGACATGTACATATGTTATGGGGAGGAGGCACCATTCAACGTCCTATATCCATGTTGATATATACAACCAGTTCATTCATTTTCATTGCTGTGTAGTCATTGCATGCACTTGCCGTAATTTATTTATTCATTCTCCTCTTTGACAGTTAGGTTGTTAGACATTCCAGTTTTTGTGATCACATATTATACAGCTATAAATATTCTTATATATATTTTGTAATATAGAGTCGACTGCACTATATTAAGCAACATCATGATAAACAGAGAAAAGATGGATGTTGTCAAGGATTTCATTTTCCTTGGATCCGCAATCAACACGCATGGAAGCAGCAGTCAAGAAAGCAAAAGACGCATTGCATTGGGCGAATCTGCTGCAAGAGATCTCTTTAAAGTGTTAAAAAGCAAAGATGTCACCCTGAAGACTAAGGTGCACTTGACCCAAGCCATGGTGTTTTCAGTCACCTCATATGCATGTGAAAGCTGGACAATAAGTAGGAAGACTGAAGAAGAATTGATGCCTTTGAATTGTGATATTGGCAAAGAATATTGAATGTACCATGGACTGCCAGAAGAACGAACAAATTGTCTTGGAAGAAGTACAACCAGAATGCTCCTTAGAAGTAAAGATGGTGAGACTTCATCTCACATACTTTGGACATGTTATCAGGAGGGATCACTCCCTGGAGAAGAACATCATGCTTGGTAAAGTAGAGGGTCAGCAAAAAAGAGGAAGACCCTCAATAAGGTGGGTGGACACAGTGGCTGCGACAATGGGCTCAAGCATAACAAGAATTGTGAGGATGGCACAGGACTGGGCAGTGTTTCTTTCTGTTGTACATACGGTCACTACGAGTCAGAACCGACTCGATGGCACCTGACAACAACAATATATTTCAAAGTGCAACAAGTGTAAGAGTTTCTCTACAACGTATCCCAAGGAGTGGGCATTACTGGATTGTAGAGTATGCACTTCCGCATAATAAAAAAAGAGACAATCTGGAGAATAAAAGAATCAACTTAATAGATACGTCAGTCACTTCTCACCCACCAAGAATTGTATTGTTGTTAAAATAACAGCATAAGATTAAGGGAAATTTTTTAAGAAAAAAATAAAAACCAGTACCACAGACAAAGTTTGACTCTATGCCACTGGCTGCTGTATGAACTGCCCAACCAAAAAACCCTGGTGGAATCAGAGCCTGTCCTTGACTCTCAGGTTCCTCTTCTGGACATTGCTTCTAATCTTCAGTTTCACACATTCTTCACAGAAGGCTCTGGCAGACCTCTTTGTTTCTGAAATGCTGTCACTGACCCTGTGGCCTGCATGGGCTATGCACTCTATACAGTAGACAGATTCATGAGCTCAGCCCTGCTCTGGACTCCGATTATTGCCATTTGGGGTGCCATCTCTTCAACCTGCACCTATTGGCATTTTTCCATGTCCCCACTCAGTCTTAGGGCAGACACAGTTTTTCACCATTAACTGTTCACACCCCAAACCTGTTGCTGTCAAGTCGGACTCATGGCGATCCCATGTATTACAGAGTAGAACTGCTCCATAGGGTGTTCATGGCCGTAAACTCTACGGAAACAGGTCTCCAGGACTGCCATTGGGTAGGTTCGAACTACCAATCTTTCAGTTAGCAGTCAAGTGCAAACTGGTTGTATCATCCACGGACCTACCTTTCACAAATCTAACATCAGCACAAGATTAGCCTCAGCATGTAAACAAGACAACAAAACTTGGCTTAAATGGTCTCTTTACCCCAGAGAAATTTGCCCTCAGGATAATAACTTGTGAATTAAAATATCTCACAGAATATTTAGATTTCCTATTCTTTCTGAATTCCTACTATAAATATCACATTTATTCTCTTTGCACATACTGAGACAATATTTTGATGTAGAGTAATGATGGGTCTTGACTTAATCTTTTTTATACTAAGAATACCATACGTTTACGTAGGATTTGACAATTCACCAAGTACTTTCTCCTACGGTGCCTCATATCAGCCTTGTGAAGTAGTTAGGACAAAATTGCTTTTGTTCCTCTAGAACTGTGGTAGAGGAGGTTTCCAACCCATGTGTTCTGACCAGGGCTTTGAGCCTTTTTGTTCAGGTTCAAACTCCTGCTGAGAATTTGCTTTTCTAACAAGTTCCCAGGTAAAGCTAATGCTGCTGATTAGGGACCAATTCTGAAAAACACTAGCAGAGCCAAACCAAACCCACTGCCATCGAGTCAATTCTGACTCATAGCAGCCCTGTAGGATTTCCAAGGCTGTAAATCTCTGCGGAAGCAGACATCTTTCTCCCACGGAGCTGCTGATGGTTTCTAACCACTGACCTTTTTGTTAACAGCCGACTGCTTTAACCACTGCACCACCAGGGCTCCTTACTAGTAGAGCAGTGTTCTCAAAATTTATTATACATAAGAATCACCTGGAGATCTTGTTAAACTGTAGATTCTGATTCCATATATCTAGGGTGGAAATGCAAAATTTCCTCGTTTTGAGTGACTCCTTCAACCATTGGATTATATCACCTCCAACTCAGACAGCCTTGATTTCCAGTTATTTAAGTAATGGGAATTTAATATGGCACTGGGTCCAAGACTTAGCCCATATAGGTGAGAATTAACTAATCTAGGGGTTACAGGGCGAAGGAATGAAGTGCTGGCTGGGGAGGTAGGAAATGTGGGTGCTAGAGTCAGTCCTCTATTGATCCCCAAACTCCAAGCAACATGATGCTGCTTTGACTCTATTTCTTTTTCCCAAGCCATCCTTGAACCTGGAATTGTCACTTTGCCTGATGGAAGGGGCAGGGAGGTCATCGAGAAGAAACCCACCCCCTGGGTTTGGGCTAGGAAAAAACGATGGGATTTTAAAGATGCATACTTTTGTTTTTTTTTACTAAAGTAAATTATCTTACAGAAAATTTGGAAAATGGAAGGAAAAATTACTTTTAATCCTATTAATCTAATCCATCTATTTCTCATCTGCACATTTTTATATTGTTCTAATCATTTGAATCTGATTATAATCTGATGAAGCTGATATTATCATTTTTCTTATTGCTACATTACTTTCATAAATACGATTTTTCAACAACAAAAAAGACAGGTATTCTTACTTCCATTTTAGAGATGCAGAAACTAAAACTCAGAGAGACGGACATACTGAAGATTCCACAGTTAGTAAGTGATAAAGCTGAGGACCATAAAGTAATTGTAATTTATAATGGGTAAAATATTGTAATTGTGACAATTTATTTAGATACGTGGATATTTCTAGTACGTATTTGCTTGTCAGCATCTGGTTATCTACAGCTGCATAACAATCCACCCCAAAACTTAGCGACTTAAAACAATGGCTACATATTATTTTGCACATGAATCTGTAATTTGGGCAGGGCTTGGCAAGAACAGTTTGTCTTTGCTCCCCTGGGGATCAACTGAGTGGCTGGAGACTGAGAACTGGGATCATCTGAAATCTCGCTCACTTACATGGCTGGTGGTTGATGTTGGCTGGCAGCTGGGACCTCAGCTGAGACTGTCACCAGAATACCTATATGTGACCTTTCCATATTGTTTCTTGGCTTCCTCACTGAATGGTGGTTGAGTTCCAAGAGAAAGCATCCTGAGAGAGAGTCAGAGGAAAGCTAGTCTCAGAATTCACATGATATTATTTCTGTTGCATTCTGTTCTTTAAAAGCGTGTTTGTTTTCCAGTTGCTTGTTACTAATAGCCCTTTGAATTTTATTGATAAGCATCTTGAAAATTGTTTGCAATGAGGAAAAACAATCATATTATTATGTACCCTCTCAAAACAAAATCTCTCAATTGCTAAAGCAAAGTGCCTAACAATGTGTCTAAATATATTCTGAGAGGCATAAAAATAACTTCCTGAAACTATTGTGACCTTTCTGGTAATTTTTTGTTTGTGTCCTTTTTCTCCATGGAACAAGACACTAGCCTCTATTGTTTTTGGCTCATAGTCCCCAGATTTGTCAAAATCTATGACCTTATGCATTATGTACAGTATTTGATTTCGAAGGACAAAGGTGTTTAGTTAATCTCTCCCTCTTTTGCAGTAACAGAAAACACATAAATAAACTTTGTTTGGTTCAGGTTGTTGTTGCCTGAAAAGAATAATGAACTGAACATGGAGGAAAATAAGTTATTTAGACCATCATGCTTGGGGATTTACCACAACCATCTGTAGTTTTCCCCATTGTTTTTGTTCAGGGTTTCTCCCCCACCTCTTCCTCTCGAGCTGTCCTGGGCCAAGTGGATTCTGTTCTGGCCCATCTCTAACTCTTCACTCAGTTTATCCTTTACCCTGGTCTTGCCTCTTTTGTCACCTTTTAAAGCTCACTTGCCTTCTCTCCTTTCTAGATCCCTCAATAGCTAGATTACCAGACGGTTTACTCTACTCTTTAAACCATAAGATTTCTGCATAATTCTGTACCACAGGAATGGAGATGAGGATATACATTAAGTTGAGCACAATATTTTATAAAATAATATAGAATCATAGCATTCTAGCATGAGCCTTGGACAGGTCCTGAGAACAGTGCCCATGTCGCCATACTGTAAGGCCTCAGTAAATAATTGTGAGTGAATAAGAAAGGACTGAGATATTACATGACTTGCTCACAGTTACATTCCTGGACCATGGCAGAATTTTTACAAGAACCCAGATCATTTTTAATCTGTCCAGTCTTACGATTCTACACTCTCAGCTTCCAGGAATTTGCATTACCTCTGGAAGACTTTTGAATGTTTATGTTATGACCTCTTAGGATCTGAGGATTAATAATACTGCAAAGTAAATGGTTCTTCAGGCCATCTGGTAGCTGACCAAGCTGGGTTCTTGGCAAACGTTTTGGTTCCTCTTTCCTGATGTTAAGAAAGCATTTATTTTGGTTTAAAAAGCATTTTCTTCTACTTCTTGTCAGATTAGACCAAACAAAGATTTTGATTATGTCAACCAAGCAAATGGGTTTCTGATAATAATGTATTTTTAAATATTTGTAATGTTTTTCTTATTACTAGGGTAATTCATGTTAATTATAGAAAATACAGATAAGCAAAAAGAGAAATTTAAATGCCCATTATCCTACCCTGCCCCATGGATAACCATTATTAACTAATTGACTATTTGATATATTATGCTTCATAAGCCGGAAACCTGTGTAAAGTGAAAATCTGTCAGAGAAGGAAAGCTAAAATATTTTCCACTAAAACAAGCGATAGAAAAGTGGTAAGACTGCACCCTGTCAAAGGCAGAAACTTTGCGAGACCCAGAAAAACAAGGTAGTCCTGTCAAGTTCTGGCTCTCACAGGTTTCACTGTATAAATAATTTTATCTCCCAAATTTGACCACTTAGTTGAAACAAATTCCTTAAAATACAACTTACCAAATGGACACAAAATTGAAATAGCCCTGTATCCATTAAAGAAATTGGGTTCATTATCAAAAACTTTCCCACAAAGAAAACCATGGTTCCAGATAGTTTCACTGGCATATTCTATCACACATTTAAGGAAGGAAGAAATAATATCAATATTAAACAAATTCTTTCAGAAGATAGAGGCTGGAACCAGTGGTGTCACTAGGGGGGTGCGGAGGGTGTGGACAGCACTCCCTGACACTGTCAGAGGGGATGACACCAAACTGACCCCAGGGTCCGGGATGGCAGTGGTGGCAGCAGCAGGCATGTCAGTGCCACAGGAGAAGGGACTGCCAAGCAGTGGCATCACTAGAGTTGGTGTCATCCAGTGTGGTAACTCACCCCCACCACCCCCACCTCCACCCC
>NW_004443973.1:12699785-12722173 GCF_000243295.1 Trichechus manatus latirostris
CCCCCACCCCCACCCCCCATCACCCAGTGGGTAACTCATCACCCCCCTTTCCTCCACCCCACCTCACCACCTAATCAGGGTGCAGGTGGGCAGGCTATGGCACCTTGGCCAAGGGTAGATGGGAGGAGCTTCAGGGAGCCATGGAGGGTGAGGCCGGGAAGGGTGGGGCATGCAATGTGGAGCTTGGCCCTATAGGGGGCAGGCTGCTCCACCCACTAGGGGAGTTCGGAGGGTGACACAAAGAGTTACCGCACTGGGTGACACCAACCCTACTTACGCCACTGGTGGGAACAGTTCCCAAATATTTCTGTAAGGCTAATTTTGCCTTGATAGTAAAACCTGACAGAGTAGAAAAAAGGAAAACTGCAGACCAATATCTCTCATTAGCATACAGCAAATATTCTTAAATCAAATCCAACAATATATGAAATGGATAATACATCATGATCGATGGGGAGGAGTATAAGATTGGTCCAAATTTATAAATCAATCAATGTAATTCACTATATTAACAAAATAAGGGAGAAAAAAATTATTTCAGTAGATGCAGAAAAATCACGTGACGCAATTTAACATGATTAAAATAAAAATACTCAGCAAATTAGAATTCTTCAACCTGATGAAGGACATACATGATAACATCATATTTAATGATAAAACATTGAATGCTTTCCCTCTATGACACTGAACAAGAAAAGAATGCCTACCCACACCAATTTACTGATGTTTACTGATAATTTTCAAATGTATCAAAAATTTAAGATGGAGTGTTTGATGAATAAAGGGATAAACAGATAGAAATGTCATAAAGCAAACATACCAAATTGTTAGTTGCAGACTCAACAATTTATACATGTACAATTCAGTGATATTGATTATATTCTTCAAGTTGTGCAGACATTTTCACCACCCCCTTTTTCTGAATGATTCCTCCACCATTAATGTGAACTCACTGCCCCCTAAATTTCTTCTCTTACCTTTCGAGTTGCTGTTGTCAATTTGATCACATATAGATAGTTCTTTAAGAGAGCACAATGCTCAAGGCAGACATTCTTTATTAAATAAGCTAAACTATTGTTTGGTTTACGGAAGACTTCAAGGGATATTTTGGTTTAAGGTTTAAAGGTTATCTCAGGGCAATAGTTTCAGGAGTTCATCCAGCCTCTATGGCTCCAGAAAGTCTAGAGTCCATGAAATGATGAAATTCTGTTCCTAATTTCCCCCCTTTTGATCAGGATTCTTCTGTAGAATCTTTCATCAAAACGTTCAGTAATGGTCGCCAGGCACCATCCAGCTCTGGTCTCATGGTAAAGGAAGCAGTTGTTCATGGAGGCAATCAGCCACCCATTCCATTTCCTCCTCCTGCTCCTGACTCTCCTTCTTGCTCTGTTGCTCCAGGTGAATAGAGACCAATTCTTGTACCTTGGATGTCTCCTTGCAAGCTTTTAAGAACCCAGGCAATAAACAACAAACTAGGAGGTAGAACAGAAGCATTTAAAACAATATTAGGCCTATTAACTGGGATGTCCCACGAAACCACGACCATAAACCTCCAAACCAAGAAAACAAATCCCATGAGGTGTTTGGTTGTACATAAACAGCACCAGCAACTATAATATTTCTTTTTAGAGCAGTTTTACCTTTACAGAAAAATTGCACAGAAAGCACAGTTTCTATCTGTCTCCCCCATCCCCTCCCAGCACACTGTTTCTACAATTATTACCATCTTGTGTAAGTGTGGCACATTTGTTATTACCTAAAGTCCATAGTGTACATTAGGGTTCACTCTTTGTGTTGTACAGTCCTATGGATTTTGACAGATGCATGATGTCATATGTTCACCATTACTATACCCCACAGAGTACTTTAACTGCCCTGAAAATGCCCAGTGCTCCACCTATGCATCCTTCTCCCTCCTCCCTCCTCCTGACAACCACTGATCTTTTCACTGTCTCTATAGTTTTGCCTTTTCCAGAATGTCATATAGTTGGAATCCTTCAGTATGTAGTTTTTTCAGACTGGCTTCTTTCACTTACCAGTATGCATTTAAGTTTCCTCCATGTCTTTTTGTAGCTTGAGATCTTATGTACTTTTACTACTGAATAATACTTCATTGTATGGATGCACCAAAGTTTGTTTATCCATTCACCTATTGAAGGACATCTTGGTTGCTTCAATATTTGACTATTATGAATAAAGCTCCTATAAACATTTGTGTGCAGGTTTTTGTGTTGGTGTAAGTTTTTGTCTTAGTCATCTAGTGCTGCTATAACAGAAATACCACAAGTGGATGGCTTTAACAAAGAGATATTTATTCCCTCACAGTCTGGTAGGCTGCAAGTCCAAATTCAGGGCATCAGCTCCAGAGGAAGGCTTTCTCTCTCTGTTGGCTCTGGAGGAAAGTTCTAGTCATCAATCTTCCCCTGGACTAGGAGCTTCTCCGTGGGTGGTATGAGGTCCCCCACTCTCTGCTTGCTTCCGTTTCCTTTTATCTCTTGTAAGATAAAAGGTGGTGCAGACCACACTCTAGGGAAACTCCCTTTACATTGGATCGGGAATGTGACCTTAGTAAGGGTGTTACAATCCCACCCTAATCCTCTTTAAGATAAAATTACAATCACAAAATGGAGAATGACCACACAATACTGGGAATCATGGCCCAGCCAACTCGATACACACATTTTTGGGGAACATAATTCAATCCATGACAGTTTTCAATTTATTTGAGTAAATATGTAGGAGGGCAATTGCTACATCATAGGGTAAGCTTATGTTTAGCTTTGTAAGGAACACCAAACTGTCTTCCAAGTGGCTGCTTCATTTTGCATTGTCACCAGCAATGAATGAGGGTTGCTATTGGCCAGCAGTGTTTTAGATTTTAGATTGTCAGTATTTTAGATTTTAGCCATTGTAGTAGGTACATAGTGGTATCTTATTGTTATTTTAATTGTCAGTTCCATAATGACACATAATGTTGAGGATCTTTTTATATAATTATTTGCCATCTGTATATCTTCTTTAATGAGGTGTTTGTTCAGATCTTTTGCCCACTCGTTAATTGAGATGTTTATTTTCTTACTGTTGAGTTTTAAGTGTTGTTTGTATATATTTTTTCTCTTTATTTTTTTAATTGTGCTTTAAGTGAAAGTTTACAGCTTAAGTTAATTTCTCATACAAAAATTTATACACAATTGTTTCGTGACAGTAGCTGCAATCCCCACAACGTGACAGCACACTCCTCTTTTCTACCCCGGGTTCCCTGTGTCCATTCAACAGTTCCTGTCCCTTCCTGCCTTCTCATCCTGCCTCCAGACAGAAGCCACCCATTTGGTCTCATATATCTGATTGAACTAAGAAGCACACTCCTCACTTGTATTATTTTTTGTTTTATAGTCCTGTCTAATCTTTGTTTGAAGAGTGGGCTTTGGGAATGGTTTGAGTTCTGGGTTAACAGAGCATCCGGGGGTCATAGTTTCAGGGGTTCCTCCAGTCTCTATCAGATCATTAAGTCTGGTCATTTTACGTGAATGTGAGTTTAGTGCCACACTTTTTTCCTGTTCTGTCCAGGACTGTCTGTTGTGTTCCCTATCAGGATGGTCATTGGTGGTAGTCAGGCACCATCTAGTTCTTCTGGTCTCAGGCTGGTGACGTCTCTGGTTTATGTGGACTTTTAGTCTCTTGGGCTGATATCTTCCTTGTGTCTTTGGTGTTCTTCATTCTCTTTTGCCCCGAGTGGGGTTGGACAAACTGATGCATCTTAGATGACTGCTTGCAAGCTTTTAAGACCGCAGATGCCACTCACCAAATGGGGATGCAGAACATTTTCTTTGTTTTTTTTAATTTTTTTTATTGTACTTTAGATGAAAGTTTACAGAGCAAACTATCTTCTCATTAAACTATTAATATACATGTTGTTTTATGACATTGGTTGCCAATCTCATGACATGTCAACACTCTCCTCTTCTCGAACTTAGGTTCCCCATTACCAGCTTTCTTGTAACCTCCTGCCTTCCTGTCCTTGTCCCTGGGCTGGTGTGCCCATTTAGTTTGGTTTTGTTTTATAGGCCTGTCTAATCTTTGACTGAAGGGTAAACCTCAAGAGTGACTTCATTACTGAGCTATAAGTGTGTCTAGGGGCCATATTCTTGGGGTTTCTCCAGTCTCTTGTCAGACTAGTAAATCTGGTGGGGTTTTTTTTGAGTTATAATTTTGTTCTACATTTTTCTCCAGCTCTGTCCGGGACCTTCTGTTGTGATCCCTGTCAGAGCAGCAGGTGGTGGTAGCCAGGCACCATCTAGTTGTGCTGGACTCAGTCTGGTGGAGGCTGTGGTAGTTGTGGTCCAGTAGTCCTTTGGACTAATCTTTCCCTTGTGTCTTTGGTTTTCTTCATTCTTCCTTGCTCCAGATGGCATGAGACCAGTGGAGTATCTTAGATGGTGCTCACAAGATTTTAAGACCGCAGAGGCTACTCACCAAAGTAGAATGTAGAATATTTTCTTTATAAACTATGTTATGCCAGTTGAGCTAGATGTTCCCTGAGACCATGGTCCCCCAGCCCTCAGCCCAGTAATTCGGTCCCTCAGGGAGTTTGGGTGTGTCTATGGAGCTTCCATGACCTTGCCTTAGGCAAGCTGTGCTGGCTTCCCCAGTATTGTGTACTGTCTTACACTTCACCAGTTACCACTTATCTATTGTCTATTTAGTGTTTTTCCTTCCCCATCCCTCCCCTCCTTCATAACCATCAAAGATTGTTCCTTTTTCTGTGTAAATCTTTTCGTGAGTTTTTATAGTAGTGGTCTCATACAATATTTGTCATTTTGTAATTGACTTATTTCACTCAGCATAATGCCCTACAGATTTATCCATGTTGTGAGATGCTTTGGAGATTCATCATTGTTCTTTAATGCTGCATAGCATTCCATTGTGTGTATGTGCCATAGTTTGTTTATCCATTCATCTGTTGATGGGCCCTTAGGTTGTTCCCATCTTTTTGCTATTGTGAACAATACTGCAATGAACAGGGGTGTGCATATGTCTATTCATGTGATGGCTCTTATTTCTCTAGGGTTTATTCCTAGGAGTGGGATTGCTGGATCATAGGGTATTTCTATTTCTAGCTTTTTAAGGAGGCACCATATCGTTTTCCAAAATGGTCATACCATTTTGTATTCCCACCAGCAGTGCATAAGAGTTCCAATCTGCCTGCAGCTTCTCCAACATTTGTTATTTTCTGAGTTTTTGTTTTTTTTTTTAATTTGTGCCAGTCTATTACCCAGTAGTTTTTAAGCAGAATGTTATTCAGTTTCCATGTATTTGCTTTTTTTCCTTGCTCTTCTTATTATTAATTTCTCCTTTTATGGAGTTTTGATCTGAGAAGATACTTTGTATTATCTCAATGTTTTGGATATTGTTGAGGGTTGCTTTGTGGCCTAAGATGTTGTCTATTCTGGAGAAGTTTCCATGTGTATTGGAAAAGAATAATATGTACTTTGCTGTTGTTGGGTGTAGTGTTCTATATATATGTCTATGAGTTCAAGTTGGCTGATTGTGGCCTTTAGATCTTCTGTATCTTTGTCGAGTTTCTTTCTAGATGTTCTGTCCTTTACCGAGTGTCTTAGTCGTCTAGTGTTGCTGTTAACAGAAATACCACACGTGGATGGCTTTAACAAAGAGAAATTTATTCTCTCACAGTCTAGTAGGCTACAAGTCTAAATTTAGGGTATTAACTCCAGGGGAATGCTTTCTCTGTCGGCTCTGGAGGAAGGTCTCTGTTGTCAATCTTCCCTTGATCTGGGAGCTTCTCTGTGCAGGAATCTCAGGTCCAAAGGACGCACTCTGCTCCCAGCACTGCTTTCTTGGAAGTGTTTTGCAAATATTTTTTCCCAGGCTGTGGCTTGCCTTTCACTCTCTTAACAGTGTCTTATGCAGAGCAGAAGTTTTTAATTTTAATGAAGATCGACTTACTATTTCCTTTATGGATTGTGCTTTTGGTGTTGTATCTAAAAAGTCATTGTCAAAGACAAAGTCACCCAGATTTTCTCCTATGTTATCCTCTAGATGTTGTATAGTTTTGCATTTAACATTTAGCTCTGTGATCCATTTTGAGTTAATTTTTTCAAAGGTGTAAGGTCAGTATCTAGATTCATTTTTTTGCATATGAATGTCCAGTTGTTCCTTTCTCCACTGAATTGCCTTTCCTCCTTTGTCCAAGATCAGCTGACTATATTTGTGTGGGTCTATTTCTGGGCTCTCTGTTCCACTGATCTTTTTGCCTATTCCTTCTCCAGTACTACGCTGTCTTTATCACCAACCTTCTTTATTCAAATAAAACCCAAAATAAAAATTTCTAAGGAAAATTTAGTGAACCCCTGGAAAACATTTCTTAGATTTTTTCTATACTTATTTAGATTTTTATAATAAGAATGGTGTATTACTTATCCACTGCTGCATAACAAACCACCCTAAAACTCAATGGCTTAAATACCAACAGTTTATTAGTCCTCATTATTCTGTGAGTTGACTAGAGCTCAACTGAATAATTCTGCTGATCTCACTTGGAGTCTTTCATGCATCTGCCATCTCAGAGTAGAACTGCCCCATAGGGTTTCCCAATGCTGTAATCTTTATGGAAACAGACTGCCACATCCTTCTCCCATGAGCAGCTGGTGGGTTCAAACTGCTGTCCTTTCAGTTAGCAGCCCAGTGCTTAACTGCTGTGCCATCAAGGCTCCTTTTCTATTGATTAAAGGAAACCAAAAAGGCCAGCCCACATTCAAGAGAAGAGGAAACAGACTTCACCTCTTGATATGAGGAGCAGTACGTGCATACAGGGACTTGATGGTGACCATCTTTGGAGGTCACCTACCACAGAGATTTGTTACTCAAATTTCAATTTAAAGCACAGATTTATTTAAGGTGTTTGTAATTTATAAGTGAATAGATGGTTGTTTGTTTTACAAAAATAATCATTGCTTTCTAGATCATAGAGCTTTTTTTTTTTTTAATTAGCAGCTTTCCAAGTGCACCAAAGTGTTGGTTTAGGGGTATAATGCAAAGCATTCTGAACTCAATTGGTTAGTACTCAATTAAGATCAACCTGAAATGAAAAAAGAAAACAACACACACACACACACACACACACAAACACATTGCCATCAAGTCGATTCTGACCCATAATGACCCTATAGGACAGAGTAGAACTGCCTCATAGGGTTTCCAAGGAGCGGCTGGTGGATTTGAACTGCTGATCTTTTGGTTAGCAGCTGTCATGGACTGACTTGTGTGCCCAAAAGAAATGTGTGTACCAACTTGGCTAGGTCATGATTCCCAGTATTGTATGATTGTGTAATCTGATGTGATTTCATTATGTGTTGTAAATTCAATCACTATGATCTAATAAGATGGATTAGTGGCAGTTATACTGGTGAGGTATACAAGATTGGGTAGTGTCTTAAGCCAATCTCTTTTGAGATATAAAAGACAGAAGTGAGCAGAGACACATGGGAACTTCACACCACCAAGAAAGCAGTGCCAGGAGCAGAGCATGTCCTTTGGCCCTGAGGTTCCTGCACAGAGAAGCTCCCAGACCAAGAGAAGATCTGTGACACAGACCTTCCTCCGGAGCTGACAAAGAAAGCGTTCCCTTGGAGCTGACGCCCTAAATTTGGACTTGTAGCCTACTGGGCTGTGAGAGAATAAACTTCTCTTTGTTAAGGCCATTCACTTATGGTATTTCTGTTATAGCAGCACTAGATGACTGAGACAGCAGCTGATCTCTTAACCACTGCATCACCAGGGCTCCTAAATGAAATACAGTACCCCTGAAATTAACAATATAAATCAGTGATGAAATATGATGTAACTTATAAAAATTCAATTCACACACAATATTACAGCTCTACTGTAGAATAGGGCAGAGAGTACTACAATGTCTTAACAGCTACATGACATAAAATATCATTAACATTTCCCAGGAGACAAAGAGTAGATTAAAAAAGTCTAAACAATCTGTCTTATTAAGAGTGGTATGAGTATTGCCACTACTCAGATGATAATGATCTTTCTTATTTGAAAAAAAAAACCCAATTCACTCATTATGAATTAGGTACTTTTCTCTAAAACAAGTTACTATCAACACAGAGTTGTGTAATAATCAGCGTTTTTCTTCCATGATTTTCCAACTTAACAGCATCTGCCCTAGCTGCCTACATCTATGGCACCCATCTACACTACATGTGGCTCCAATTCAGATTTCATATGGCAGGAACGTGACACAGTTTTGAAACATTCCTGTGATACTTTTATCAATGTAAAAGGTATGGTGTTCAGAGTACACTTTATAGAGATACCCGATAGCATTTTCAATAAAGGAACTTTAAAAAAAATCACCATTGAACAAACAAACAAAAAACATAAGAAAGAAAATTTCAAAACAGTGTCTATACCTAAAAAAAAACAAAAACAAAAAAACAGTGCCTATACCTTCTAACCTGGACAAATTGATAACAGACACAAAAAGCTTCCAAATAACTTTTATTACTATATAAAAACAAGTCAAGAAAAAAATAGATGCATATTTTTCCTACAAAATTATAAAATATTCAGGTTATTTAATATTTTTCCATAAATGTGCTGAGATAAAAAGACAAATTTAAGGATAAAAATCTTAATGAACAATCTGAAAAGGAAATTAAGAAAACAACTCCATTTTACAATAATATCTAAAAGAATAAAATATGTAGGAATAAATTTAACCAAGGAGATGAAAATTACAAAACATTGCCGAAAGAAATTAAAGAAGACCTAAATTAATGGAAACATCTCTTGCTCATGGATTTGAAGACTTAATGCCGTTAATATGGCAATACCCGCCAGAGCAATCCCTATCAAAATTCCAGTGGGCTTTTTTGCAGAAATGGAAAAACTGATCCACAAATTCATACGGAATTGCACGGGCCCTGGAAAAACTGAAGACAAAAATCTTTTCTTTTACACTTAAGGTTTTCAAGTACCTTGTTGGGAATAATGAACAATAGTTCTCTCATCTGTACTTCCCCATATGTAGCTATAACACAGAGCAGTTATAGTTTTCTGTTGGAGTTATCTAAAAAAGGACATACCAAGATAAAACTTCCGTTAGATCGCAATAAAACTAGCATAAAGATTTACTTCTTCCCTTGCGCTTTTAGATTTGGCTGTTGATGTGGTCCACCAGTACTGCCCTGGGATTTCCGACTGAGTAGGAAGAAAAGCCTAATTAACGAGACATACTTTCTATTTTGTCCTTTAGAAAACGGAATCCACTTGTCAGTATTCCTTAAAAAGTGCAATTGGCTTCTTTGTCATTTGATTGTAAGGTCTGAGATTCTGTTTCTGAACAGCATAGCTTAAATGAAACCACACAAGTAAAGGAAAGAAACTGCTTTGGAGAGAGGGTTCAGTTTGACATAAGGAGCACAGGAAGCTGTACACTTTCGATGACATTAATTCAAAAACTATATTCACTTGAGTTTCTCAATAAACTCTCTGAGAAAAAAGGCTTTAGTGTTGATTTAGATGAGTGTTAAAATAAAGCTTTCTTTTCTGAAATTAGATTATGGGGTAGGCCAAGCCAGACTATCTCTGCAGATGATATAAGCTATAATTATTCTGGGAGGTTTCAGTCACTGTTTTGGAATTGATACCTATGGTTTTTTTCTCTCCGATTCTTTTTGAGGGCTTTTTCTAAGATATTTTGGAGGGAGATGCTTTAGGTAAGAATTAACAGCTTTTGAAAGATAAACGTGCAATTATCATTAGAATAAAAAGCCCATTAAAAGAAGAGTCTCAAACATAAAGATTTTCTAGATATATTTTACTATGCATTGTTTTCATAGAGGCTGAGAAAGAAAAGAAGTTTCTATACTATCTGTAAGATTACCCTCACATTAGTCCCCGTGAGAGATAAAATCAAGGGCTGGGGTGACGGGTGCTCAAATACTTTGCAACGGAGCTATTCTACTGCCAATCCACAATTAACTTTTCACTGATAACCACTTTCTTGACCTTTATAAAATGGAATGGCAGCCTTGATTCGCAGGGTTCAGTCGCTGTTCCCCTGCAAAAAAAGCCTGGAATTTTTTTCACCTATATGTAATGAAACATCCATGTATCAGAATATATTTGTGTTTAGTTTATAGCATGCTCTTACCATCGAGGTGATTCCAACTCATGATGACCCCATGTGTGTCAGAGTAGAACTGTGCTCCATAGAGTTTTCAATGGCGGATTTTTCTGAAGTAGATCTCCAGGCCTTTCTTCTGAGGCACCTCTGGGTAGACTCAAACCTGCAACCTTTAGGTTAGCAGCCAAATGCATTAACTGTTTGTACCACCCAGGGACAGCTAGTTTGTAGCATGCTCTACCATACTGAATTTAATTGTGCCTACTATGTGCCAGGCATTGTTTGGCCCTGGGGATCCTTCTGATACTCTTACCAATTTTGGAAACTGAATTAATTAAAAAAGAAGAAAACAATGTTGTCATGAGGGAATCTTGATTGGCTACCTGTGAATGGTTACTGGGGATAAAAATAGTACGTACCTCATAGGGTTTTTCTGGTTCTCAATTCACTACTGAGAACCTGAAGCTCAAAATGTCCCCTAAAATTCCACCACTATCAGGAAAGGCCCTAGCCATCGCCCTAGGGTAGGCAGGCCTACTATCTCACCTAAAGCTGTTCAGCAGCTAAGATTCGAAAACAAAAATTGCAATTTGATTCATCCTGAAAACTACACGCGCTCATAGCCAAACCTTCTCTGCCACCAAGACACAATTTTAAGATCCCAGAGGCATCGAGGCAGGCCATGGCTGGTTGGTAGTGGCAGGGTGTCTGTGCCCTGTTTCCAGGTATTGTTGACCCCTTTTCCTTGGTTATTTGGGGGCATTTGTCTTGAAAAAGGGAGCCAGAAGGTAAAGAAGCACCACTTTAACAATGCCACTCTACTCTTGCAAGTGACATTTATTCAGAGGTGGGTCTAAGTAGGTGCAAATTAGTATAAAACAGAAAAAAACAGCATAGTGAAGTGGTTAGGATCATGGACTCAGGAGCCAGACTGCTGAGTTTTGAATCTCAGTTCTACCACTTACAAGCTAGGTGACCTTGGGGCGAATACTACTATTACCCCCATTTTAAAAGTGAGGGATCTGACCTCTCCAAATGGAGATAATAATAGTACCCACCTAATACTTGAAAAGTGCTTAGAATAGAATACATACAAGTGCTATGTAAGTATTTTAAAAATAAAAACAGAAACCTAGGGAAAAGTGCCCTTTGAAGTTTGTAAAGCAGTTTACGCTGCTTAAGCATTCAGACCTACTCTCCTTCTAGGCAGGTTTGGATTCTGAATCATAAAGTACACCAATCCCAAGGAAAAGCACTGGGACTGAGTTGAGTTTTGGACAATCTTCCGGGCCTGACCCAAGACGATTTCTTCAGTCACCCAGGCCTCAGTTGCTGCTCCAGAATACTGTAATATAAAGCCTGGTCTTATATCTGAGCCCAATCCAGCTGGAGTAGGGAAGAAGGAGAAGAGGTGGGGAGAAGAGAGCTATATTTCCAGTTATTTTCCTAATTTTTTTTTTCTGTATTTAGTGATGATATCTGTATAAACCCTGTCCCGGAGATTCATGATCTGACTCTAAAACTTCAGTACTAGTTCTACTAGTTCTGGAATCACTGGGTTCCCAGGAAATGACTAAATGATCAGAGCTCATTATGTTGCCAGTTTACCAAATTAACCAACCGACAGACACATATTGAGCATCTATTCTGGGTAAGGCACTCTGATTCTGTGTAAGGCACCGTGCTAAACGCTTTGGTTCTCAACAAGAAAAAGGTAACATAACCACAATTTATATACAGTCATCCTTCAGTATCCACGGGGAATTGGTTCCAGACCTCCGTGGATACCAAAATCCGTGGATGCTCAAGTCCCTTATATAAAATGGCATTTTTGTTGTTGTTAGGTGCCGTCGAGTCGGTTCCGACTCATAGCAACCCTGTGTACAACAGAATGAAACTCTGCCTAGTTCTGCGCCATCCTCACAATCGCTGCTATGTTTGAGCCCATCATTGCACCCACTATGTCAATCCATCTCACTGAGGGTCTTCCTCTTTTTCACTGACCCTCTATTTTACCAAGCATGATGTCCTTCTCCAGGGACTAGTCCCTCCTGATAACATGTCCAAAGTACATGAGACGAAGTCTTGCCATCCTTGCTTCCAATGAGCATTCTGGCTGTCCTTCTTCCAAGACAGATTTGTTTGTTCTTCTGGAAGTCCATGGTATATTCAATACTCTTGACCAACATCATAATTCAAAGGCATCAATTTTTCTTTGGTCTTCCTTAGTCACTGTCCAATTTTCACACGCATATGAGGCAATTGAAAACACCACGGCTTGGGTCAGGCACACCTGAGTCCTTAGAGTGATATCTTCGCTTTTTAACACTTTAAAGAGATCTCTTGCAGTAGATTTGCCCAATGCAGTGCGTTGTCTGATTTCTTGACTGCTGCTTCCACAGGCGTTGATTGTGGATCCAAGCAAAATTTGCATATTACCTATGCACATCCTCCCGTATACTTCAAATCATCTCTAGATTATTTATAATACCTAATAAAATGTAATTGTTATGTAAATAGTTATACAGTACTATACTGTTTAGGGAATAATGATAAGAAAAAAAAAGTCTGTCTTTTTTTCCCAAATATTTTTGATCTGTGGTTGGTTGAATCTGAAGATGTGGAACCCATGGATACGGATTGCCGACTGTATGCTATTATTTATATTGATCATGTCCTTTCCAATTCAGATAAGTTCACAGGTCCCAATCAATACATAGTCTTTCAAGAAATCCTACTTTATGATTAAAATAAATATTGACACTATGTAGTACAATCATCTTATGGCTAAATAGGAGAAGATAACCTGTAGGGCTAATTAGTACAAGTGAAGTTACACACGCCAACATTTTACATAGTGGATCTCTGTCCAGCATCATCAAGGGTGAAGTTTCTTTTCCTTGCTGCTACTTCATTGTTTAACTCTGAATCCGATTTGTCCACGTTGCCAGAGTTCATTGCTGTGGAGCTGTCCACTCCCTCTGTAGTGCCTTCGTTTGGCTGAAGTAAGATAGAATTTGGTTCTTGAGGACGTTTCCATTGTGGTCTGGTGACTATCCAAAAAATGAAGGCTCCGAACAGCAGAATCAGAAGGCCGAGAGTATTTGTGAAAACACCTTCTGGTGGCAATGAATTATATGCGGGATTTTTCCTGCAAAAAATAAGAGTGTGTGTTAAATTACAAGTAAGGTGTTACAACGACATTCAAAACAGTGTTGAATTAACTGTTTAAATTGCACATGGTAGAAATGCAATGTAAATTCCCTTAAAGATTGATATTAAGGAGAAATTTAAGTTATGCTGTAATCTACTCCATGGAATACTATGAAATTCTTTAAAAAATCATAATAATATGATGTTCATATAATATTTTAATAGAGCATCTGGAACACCTGTATCACTTAAGAATTGAAAAAAAAGATGAAAAAAATGTATGTACACTTTAATTACAATTAATATAAAAACATGCACATCAGAAAGACTGAAAGGGAATGTATGACTTTAGTACTTGCTTTTCAAAGCGTGGTAGAATCTGTTGGACTTTTTGGTCCTTCTTCCAATCTTTTAATAATAATATATTATATATAATATAATAACAAATTATTTATGAATCAATATTTTTATCTTAAAATTTAATATACTTTAAAATTATATTTATATTATGTTTTCCAATAAACAAGTACTTAACATACTATAGCTTAAGTATTACAATTAGGAAAACTATAGAACTTACAGGACAAAAAACAGTTTTTCTGTCAATCCCACAAGTGCTGTTGCAATCACTGTTCCAAATATGAGAAGTCCAGAATACACATGTATGGGCATGAGAATTGCACGGAGAGAAAGTGAAGCCAAAGGAAGCAGGAAAATGAAAACACCTAGGAAAAGCTAAATACAAAAAAAGTGCAAAAGGTTATCTTTTAATTTTAAACTATAACTTAATTTTAAAATTATTATTATAAAAGCAGTATGTACAAAATGAGAAAACCTTTCATAAAGAACCAAGGGCATAAAATGAAAAATAAGTTTCCCTAACCCACAGTTCCACTATCCAAAGGTAACACTTGTTATCACTTTCTCATGTATCCTTCTAGAAAATTTCTATCTCTATAATTGTAATAAGCATAACCAAAAACAAACAAAAAAACTCCACTGCCTTTGAGTCGATTCTGACTCATAGTGACCCTATAGGACAGAGTAGAACTGCCCCATGGGTTTCCAAGGCTGTAAATCCTTATGGGAGCAGACTGCTGTATCTTTTTCCCACGGAGCAGCTGATGGGTTTGAATCGCCAACCTTTTGGTTAGTAGGTGAGTGCTTTAACCATGGCACCACCAGGGCTCCTTGTTACTCAAGGAGCCATATATATACGTATACATATAAAATAAATGGCATCTAACTATATATATTCTTCTGCATCTTGCTATTTTCCCTTAACAGTGTATCTTGGAAATATTTTCATATCAACACGTTTATCTCGTTTATTCTTTTCGGTGGTTGTCTAATATTCTGTTTTAAGGATGGAGCACTATTTATTCAGTTCCGTATTTATAGATGTTTCTGTTTCCAGTTTTTTGTTATCACTAACAAGGTTACAGTGAACATTCTGATACTTACTTGCTTGTTTTCATCTATTTCCTAACTTTGCTAAGTAGGAAGGAGAAGTAAAAGAGTTTTTAATCACTAAAACCAAATATAAACAGACATAATTTACTCAGTTCAACCTAAAAAGTTATGTGAAAAGAAGCTGACAATTTTGTTTCATGAAAAACAAATAAGTTCTCCAGAAAAATTATCTCCATTTCCTTGGTAGTTAAATCCCTAGTGGGATACTTCTCTGCAGTAAAGATAGCAAGATTCGTATATAAACTGAAGTCATGTGTGTTACGCATTCACAGTTTTTGTTTCGTTGCCCACATTCCCTGCGGATTAAGTATTCTCAGTATTCTCTTCAAGAAAATAAAGATGATTTAATGGCTAATGAATTTTTGACTCTAAAAGGACATTTTTCCTCCACCTTTCTATTTGGTCCCTGGGTGGCACAGTTTGTGCTTGGCTACTGACCAAAAAGTTGGCAGTTCAAATCCATCCAGCAGCACCATAGAAGAAAGGCCTGGTGATCTGTTTCCATAAAAATTAACAAAACAAAACAAAACCCATTGCTATGGAGTCAGTTCTGATTCATGGCGACCCCTGTGTTATAGAATAAAATGGTTCTACAGGGTTTTCTTGGCTGTAATCTTCAGGGAAGCAGATTGCTGGACTTTCTTCTGTGGAGTGCTGGGTGGGTTCGAACAGTCAACCTTTGGGTTAGTAGCCAATCACAAACCACTTGCACCACCCAGAATCCTATGGAGTGCAGTTCTACTCTGACACATATGGGGTCGCCATGAGTCAGAATGGACTTGGCGGCAACGGTTCGTTTATTCTTTTTTAAATTTGGGATCTCCCACCCTTAAAAACAACTATTAAGTAAGAGAGAAGAATGGGGAGAAAAGCACTAACATCACTGTTCATCTGTTCCTGATTGAGAGCAAAGGATTAATGGGGGATACCAGAAGGATAGAGGCAGGAGGAGGAGTCCAAAGCCCTAATACACATTTAGAATCAGTTTAAAGGCAACAGTATTAAATGGAAAGAAATTAAAAATACCTGATAGGCTTGTTTGCATATTTTATTGTGTACTTAATACCACAAATGCTTGAAAACAAGAGAAATGGTTCAGAAGGTTCCCCATTGGTGGCTCAGAATGTTCCTAATTCTCCTTCAGTGAATTTAGTGAATTTGATATGAGTATTAAACGGAACGCTTCCTGATGTACATGTTGTACTGTCTATACAGAAACGTGTCTTGAGTGACTATCAGGAATTTAGCACAAATATATTTCTGTGGAGCACAAATATATTTCTGTGAATAAGCCACCATATCTTTCCTGTGACTCATTCATAGAAATATACATTTACCACATTCCTGTTCTCCTGCCTTTTTTCATTCCTAATCTTACTGTTGCCTCTCATTTCCTTCATGATTTACGGTGTGTGTCTCCTGTAATCCTGTGGGGTTCAATGATCTAAGCAGGTGGGACATGAGAAATTTGCTTACACAGTCCTCAGGCTATTCAACTCCCCTAAATCTTACTTTCACTATTAAAATTTTTCTACTATAAGAAAATTGCTTTTAAAAGGAAAGTAAAAAAGTTATCACAGAATGCTTAATTTTGACTAAAGATGCTCCAAATGAACTTCTGTAAACACTTTCAAGCTAGTCTCCCTATATTTACTCCTGTCCAGGCTCCAAACTATCTCCCACACTGGAGCCAGAATGATATTTTTTAAGTGAAAATCATATCATGTAACTCATTTGCTTAACATCTTCCAGTGGCTTTCCACTATTCCTAGACTACAGCCTAGATCCCTAAACATGCCTCATAAACCCACCGTCAATGAGGATGTGTACTGGCAAGGATGTGGCATATGGGAACTCATATACTGCTGGCGGGAATATAATTGGAGTCAGTACTCTGGAAAACAGTTTGGCAGTATCTTGTTAGTTGAACATGCAATTCCACTGTTAAGTATATGCCTAGAGAAACCCTTGTGTATGAGTACCAGATATATATGGTTGTTCAGTACAGCAATGTTTGTAGCAGAAAACAATTTAAAATAACCCAAATAGAGAATGAATAAATAAATTTGTGGTATAGTCATATAATGAAATACGAAAGTAAAAATGAATGAACTACAGGTAAAGGAATCAATATGGTTGAATGAATAGAGTGAAAAAAAAAGTCTCAATAGAATACATAGTACATATATAGTATGAGATCATTTTTTAAAAATTCAATTTAAAAAAGGCAAACCTAAACAATATATTGTTTGGGGATTCACAGTATGTGGTAAAATTATAAAGAAAAAGGGAATGAGAAAAAAAATTCAGGAGAATGGTTACCGCTAAGGGTTGGGGTAGGTATAGAGATGAGGGATCAAGGAAGGTACAGGGGAGTTCTATGCTTTCTAAATTAGGTTGGATGGTGGAATCATGGGAGTGCATTTTATTATGATTTGTAACTTCTACATACATATAATAGTGTTGTTATTTTTTTCAAAATGCCACAGAGCTAGATTTCACAAATGGAAAAGAATTCTAAGCTAGAAATGCTTTAAAATCCATAGATAGACATGAGGTAAGAAGACCTTCGGGCTCTTTTTGGGTGTATCGTTTTGTTGCTTGTCTCCTTCCTTCCCTCCTTCCTGTATTTGTTGAAACAACCCAGACACTGGCTTCATTTGGCAGGTAAATCCTGATTTTCCACACAGGGACTAAACCAAACCCCAACAGTGCTAAACTGAGAGGATCTAATCTTGAAAATCTCTCCCTCCTCTTCCTACTCTGTGCTAAGTTTGTTTCTTGAGTTGGACCAAGAGAGTGCAAACTGACCTCATAAACTTGGGTGAATGGGCTGCACAAAATTATACTTAGTGACTGAAGTGCACGGCCATTCCAGCTGGGAACACCCCTGTGGCTGGCATGCTGATAGCCAGCCTGCAGCAATTGTGCCCAGAGTGGCTACTTCCTGTCCTCCACCCAGAAGTGGCAGCCCCTGGAAGTGCCACTAAGAGAGAATTTTTACTTAAAGTGAAACTGCTTCCCCTTTTACTTTTAACCTATGAAATCTGAGAGAAAACACCTCTGTCAAAGCATATTTTTGTGGCTCATGTATTTTTGCAACAAAGAATATGGAGGCAGGAATTTTTGTCAGTCATAACGAAGGAGCTCAGCTCCTACCAAAAGTGGAGAAAGAAAGCTTAGAAATGGTTTCTTTCCATTGGTAAAGGAGTTGTTCTTTAATTTCTCCCTTGTTTCTCCTGGAGGATCTGTTCTGTCACTTCTAGGGAGAAGCAACACAAATAACTTAAAATAGCTTTCATACAACAAAGGAATAAAGCTGAAATGTAGTTATTTTTCCTAGAATAGGAAATACAAACATATACACACACATAAAAACACACATTTATATGCATATGTAATTTATAGGTATGATTTATATATATATTTATATATAATATATGATTTATATATAATATATTTATATATAACATATGTGATTTATATATATTTAAAACAAAAGACCTGTTGTTGACAAGTCAATTCTGACTCATAGCGACCCTATAGGACAGCCTAGAACTGCCCCATAGGGTTTCCAAGGAGCGTCTGGTGGATTCAAACTGCCAACCTTTTGGTTAGCAGCTGTAGCTCCTAACCACTATGCCAGCAGCTGCCCTGTGGGGCAGTTCTACTCTGTCCTATAGGGTCGCTATGAGTCAGAACCAACTTGACGACAATGGGTAAAACAAAAGAGCTACATGTTAAAGCAAATCAAACAAGACATATTTTAAAAATTAAAAATTCCCCAACCAATCCAACTCCCAGAATGCTAGCAGTTTAGTATATTCTCCCATACCTTTCTCTACCTATATATTTTTTTACTTTATTTCCTTTTTTCTCCATAAACTACATTTTACTATATACATTACTCGCCAGTGTCTTTTAAACTGAAGTACATATCATATATTTCACTCCTGGTCAGAAGCTATAGCTACATTCTTTTTAATAAGGTTATGAACCTTATGATAGAGAAATAATGCTGGGTTATCTGAGATGGCCCAATCTAATCCCATGAGTTCTTAAAAGCAAAGGACTTTCTCTGGCTGAAGGCAGAAGAGATGTGGCAGGAGAAGTCAGAGAGATTGTAAGCATGAAATAGATTCCATGCACCATTGCTGGCTCTGAGATGGAGAGGGGCCACTCACAAGGACCAAGAGGCCTATAGGGGTTAATGTCAACCCCAGCTAACATCCAGCAAGGAAACAGGGACCTCACTCCGACAGCCTGAAGGAACTAGATTCTGCCAACAACCTAAATGTGCTTGCTTAGAAGCTGATTCTTCCCCGGAGCTTCCTGACAAGAGCCCAGGCTGGCTGACACCTTGATTTCAGCCTTGTGAGACCCTGAACAGAGAAATCAGCCGAGCCAACCCACACTTCGGACCTCCAGCAACTGTAAGGTAATAAATTTGTGTTATTTTAAGCCACTAAGTTTTTGGTAACTTGTTTTAGCAATAGTAGAAAAACAATAAAATACTTCACGGATTTTTTAAAAGGTATTTATTAATTCATTTTTCCTGGTGTATTTTGCTCTTCTCCTTGTAGTTTCTAAAGTGAATACTTAGTTTGTATATTTTAAGTTTTTCTTTACAAAAATAAATAAAAGCATTTAAATCTGTATTTCTCTGAGAACCATTTTAGCTAAGACGCATAGATTTTAGAATAAGTATTCTCTTTTTTATTAATTCTTAGGCATTTCTTAAATTTACACATTAAGATATATAGCAGAGTATATATTGGCTTTTAGAGAATCCAGATTAAAGGGTATATCTGGTATAGAAAATCTTTCTTTAAACTTTAAAAGCATTTATTATTATTATAGAGGAAATATATGTGTGTTACAGAAATGTTAGAAGATACAGAAAATAAAAGGAAAATAATCTACTAGAATCTGGCCACCTAGAGATAATCACTGTTAACATTCTGGTGTATATCTTTCCAGATGTTCTGAGAATGGCTTGGCATACACCTAATTCAGCAAAGGCATTTTAATCCATTTTAACTACTATGCTCAGAACCACGGAAACACTCTCACAGGTAAGCTGTGTATGAGTTTGAGTGGTTTCCCTTCTCTTCCTCAGAGATATGGCTGTCCACTAAGGATGCTCAAACATGGGCTGAGGGATCACGGGGGAGTCGTGGAAGCAGTGGATTATAGGGAGGGTTCAGGGCTTGGATAGACCTCGGTCCGCTCTGCTATTAGCTGTGTAGCTGGAAGAGTTATTTACCTCTCTGTGCATCTTCACCATCAGTAAAGCACTCCATGGGGTGCTGTAAAGGATTAACTGAATTATGTAGAATGCTTGACACAGTACACAGGCTATAGTAATCTACATTCTGATGCAGTGCAGAGGAAATGAGGCAAAGCCAGGGTAACTGACCACTGAAAACAGAATAGGGACCTCAGGAAAGTCCTAAGGAGAAGCCAGTAAATCAAGTGAGTCTCTGAAAACAGCTGGCAGCACCTCAATGGTCCCTGTCCCCATCCGTCCTACTCTCTCAGGGCAGAGTCCACCAGCTGGAAGTCGAGGAGGAAGCTACCTCCCAGATGTGAGGCTGTAGCTGAAAACTCTGAGGGAAAATTAACCTTGAGAAGAGGAGGGTATTATGGGTGCCTGAGACCTGAGCTAGGCTCAGCTGTCCATTTTGAGGTATTTTCCTTAGTGATCGAAAAGATCATGTTTGATACGAGTTTTTCTTGGTGCTTCCCTTCTGTCTGGCATTTTTCTATTCCCCTGACCTCACCCCCAGGCCTGGTAATGCATGCTTAAATAATTAATAAAGTCCATAGAGATATTAAGTTTTATTTAATTAAAATTCAGAAAACCATTTAAGAAAGAAATAATAGAATAACTACATGTCCCACTACAATTTAATTCCTTAAGAAAAAGAAAAATGACAAATAAATGTCTGGTAAGAGAGCCATTTTTTTTTTAAGGGGTGTGATGGTTACTTTTATGTGTCAACTTGGCTAGACTATGGTGTCCAGCTGTTTGGTCAAGCAGTAGTTTAGATGTTGCCATGCACAAGCAGTTAAGTGCTCAACTACCAACCGAAAAGTTGGTGGTTTGAATCCACCCAGAGGCGCCTCGGGAGAAAGGCCTGATGATCTGCTTCCAAAAGGTCACAGCATTGAAAACCTTGGAGTGCAGTTCTGCATGAGTCAGAATCAATGGCAACTGGTTTTGGGTTTTTTGATGAAGGTATTTACATGTGATTACACTTAAATCACTTGACCTTCAGTAAAGCAGATCACCTTCTATAACATGGGTAGGCCTCATTCATGCAGTTGAAGCCCTTAAGGGCAAACACTGAGGTTTCTGAGGGGGAGATTCTGGCTCAGGACAGTAACATAGCTATCCTGCCTAGGGTTCCAGCCTGCCGCCTGCCCTATGGGTTTTGAACTCAAGGCTGCTGGACTTTCCAGCCTGTTGCCTGACCTATGGATTTTGGACTTGCCAGCCCCCACAATCTCATTAGCCAATTCTTTAAAATCTCTCTCTCTATATATATATATGTATGTGTATATCACTGGTTCTGTTTTTCTGGAGAACCCTTACAAATACAAGCGGTCATACATTTTAGGATACGTCTTGGGGTTTTGTGGATTCACTCTAGTTTTCTTACTCCTTCTATATTCACAAAAAAGTAAAGTTCACAATAATGTCCCAATCAAATAGTTGGATATATATACTGTGCTAAGTAAGGAAAGGCAGTGAATCAATATATTTTATAAAGATTTTTGACAAAATGGTTAACACCAAAAAGAATTTTTAAATTAACCTTTACTTTAGTGACCCTGAATAGCCAAATCCCTATGTGACTCCTTTAACTTAGGTTTAAACAGATTGCTTTCAAGAGTATGTGTTTTGAAAAAGTGAAGAAGCAGACTTCTTGCAACATGGCGCTCTAGGGAGAAGCACCACACCGTCCCTCCACAGCGAAGATCTGAAAAACTAAGCCAAACAGAGAAAACAGCAATCCTGAAACCCTAAACATCAAATGAAGAGATAAAGAACTCAGCCAAACACCAAATGGAATAAGAAACTGACAGAGAACAGAGAGTGAGAAAACATACACGCAGAGGTCCCCTGTCAGCTAACACAGCACAGATCTGCCATCTTGGACTCCTATCAGAGACCAGCAAATAGGGGGTACGAGAAAGCAGCCTCACGGAGCTTTCAGCAGGAGACAGAACAACCAGTAACTGGCGATACATGCTTTCCCACCCCCCACCCTTCCTCACCCCCACTCGGCCTCCTCTGCTTCCCGTGGCCACGGTCTCTTGGCCAGGAAGCACTGGCTGCTTGGATTCCACCCACTCGCACTGGCCAACTCCCTGAGAGCCAGTTGTTGGCTGCTGGTGTTGCTTTTTTCTGCTTCTTGTGATTTCTTCCTTACCTCTCACCACCTCCCCCTCCTTTCGCTCAAATACCTGGCTCCGTGTGCCATCTTTGCTTCTTCCTGAGGGGCTGTGGAGCTCCGCTCAAGTGTGGAACTGCTTCCCAGTCTGCACTGCCACACTGGTGGGATCCCAGGGCTTTGTTTTGTTTGCTTGTTTT
>NW_004443973.1:12722273-12724731 GCF_000243295.1 Trichechus manatus latirostris
TTTGTTTTGTTTTCTTTTCCTTCTTTTTCCCTTTTTGTCTTTCTTCATTACTCAGTTTCTCATCTCTTTATACCTTCCTTCTCTTCCTGTCCCCTGAATACCTGGTGCTGAGTGACACCTCTACGTCTTCTAGCCAGGCTATACTTCAACACCTGGGAACAACTTCCCCAGACCTCATAGCTGCACTGGTGGGATCCCTGGGAGCTTTTCTTTTTTCTTTCTAATTTTTATTTATTCATTCTTTTCTTCTTTTTCCCCTTTTTGTTTTTCTCCATTTCATAGTCTCTCATCTCTCCACTCCAACAGCAAGCTTCCCTAGCACTCTTTTTTGTTTGTTTGTATGTTTTTGGCTCCTGTTCCTCTCTCCTCTCTCCCATACCCATCTTAGCTCCACACATCACAATCTGCCCCCTCCATCCTGCCTACCTGCACTGTGCACTTAACATCACAGCACCAAGCAGCACAGGCATGGCCTACCGGAACCTGCCCTGCACTGATAACCAACCCGCCCCGGTGGCTGTAGTAAGTGCAACAAACAACTCATCCCAACAACTCCTCTTCAGCTACACCTGCCCTGCTGTACCATATCTGAGCAACTGACCCTGCCAATTGGAGAAGGAGGCGAAAAGTATTGTGCCCACAGACGAGCAAACAACAAAGAACACACAGCTTGCCTGCTCAGACATAGCCAAATAAAAAAAAAAAGGATGAAACAAACAATTCTACAATCAATAAATGAGAAAAATAACTACTGAATGCCCCAGAGACAGCAGACAATATCAAAACGTTTACAAAAACAGGACAGGATCGTTCCAGTAGGCATCCATAATAAAATACCAGATGACCTTCCAGTAGAAGAAAAGGAACTAGAACTACCTGATAGGGGATTCAAATATCTAATACTCAGAATTATCCAAGAGTTGAAGCAAAAAGCAGATGAAAATGAGGAAAAAATAGACAAATTCTTGGAAAAGGCAGACAAATTCATGGAAAATACAGACAAAAAAATGGAAGAATTCAGGAAAATAATGCAGGAACAAAATGCCAAAATAAATTCACAACTAGAAATAATATAAAAACAACAGTTACAAATCCAAAAGACAAACAAGAAGATTTCAGAGATGGACAGTGTCATAGAAGGGCTGAGGAACAGATTTGAGGCAGTGGAAGACAGGATCAGTGGAATTGAAGACAAACACTTGGATACAACTCTATTTGAGGAAAAATCAGAAAAAAGAACAAAGAAAAATGAAGAGATCCTGAGAGTTATGTGGCATACGATCAAAAGTAAAAATTTGCGAGTGATTGGAGTTCCAGAACAGGGGAAAAAACAGAAAACACAGAGAGGATCATTGAAGAACTGCTGACAGAAACTTTCCCCGATATCATGAAAGACGAAAAGCTGGCCATCCAAGAAGCTCAACGAACCCCATATAGGATAGACCTTAAAAGAAAATCACCAAGTGTCTTAGTCATCTAGTGCTGCTCTAACAGAAATACCACAAGTGGATGGCTGTCACAAAGAGAAATTTATTTTCTCACAGTCCAGTAGGCTACAAATCCAAATTCAGGGTGTCAGCTCCAGGGGAATGCTATCTCCATTGGCTCTGGAGGAAGGTCCGTGTTATCAGTCTTCCCTTGGTCTGGGAGCTTCTCTGTGCAGGAACCTCAGATCCAAAGGACGCGCTTTGCTCCCAGCACTGCTTTCCTGGTGGTATGAGGTACCCTTGTGTCTCTGCTCGCTTCTCTCTTTTATATTGCAAAAGAGATTGCATTAAGACACTATCTAATCTTGTCAGCCTCATCAGTATAACTTCATCACAGTGATAGAATTTACAACACATAAGGAGATCACATACAGTCTCATCATAGTAATAGAGTTTACAACACATAAGGAAATCACATCAGATTACACAATCACACAACACTGGGAATCATGACCCAGCCAAGCTGACAGATATTTTTGGGACACCAAGGCATATGATAATCATACTCGCCAAAACCAAACAAAGAATCCTGAGAGCAGCTTGTGAAAAACAAGAAGTCACATACAGAGGAGAAACAATAAGACTAAGCTCAGATTATTCAGCAGAAACCATGCATGCAAGAAGGCAATGGCATGACATATATAAAACCGGGAAAGAAAAAAACTGCCAGCCAAGAATAATATATACCACAAAACTCTCATTCAAATATGATGGTGAAATTAAGTCATTTCCAGATAAACAGAAATTAAGGGACTATATAAAAACCAAACCAAACTTATAAGAATTATTAAAGGGAGTCCTTCAATCTGAGAACAAACAACTTCAGCTCACAGGCTGAATCTAGGATGCAGGATCATACCAGCCAGATACCGATCTAGGAAATGAACTCTCAAGGACTATCCAAAACCAAAAGAAATACAACAGGGAATCAGAGCAGTTAATCTGTAAATGACAACAACATCAGAACAATA
>NW_004443973.1:12725822-12729552 GCF_000243295.1 Trichechus manatus latirostris
GAGAAGGAGAGGGTTGACATGTCATGGGGTTGTTAACCAATGTCATAAAATAATATGTGTACTGACTGTTTAATGAGAAAGTATTTGTTCTGTAAACGTTCACCTAAAGTACAATAAAAAAAAGATTACATCCAATTAAAAAAAAAAAAAGTGAGATTGGATAAAGATGGTTACCAACCCCAAACACCAAAGGAAAAAAAAAAGTGAAGAAGCAACAATACCAACAACAACCAAAAAAAAAAAAAAAGTATGTGGTTACATATGTATGTATATATGTGTATAGGTATATAAATGTGTGTGCATATGTATAACATATAGATGTATCTATCTGCATACATATGTCTTAGGCTGGGTTCTCTAGTGAAGCAAAACCAGAGAGAGAGAGGGAGATTTAACTCAAGGAAATGGCTCACACAGTTGTGGAGGCTGGCAAGTCTCAAATCTGTGGGTCAGGCACTAGGCCAGAG
Organism: Trichechus manatus latirostris; assembly: GCF_000243295.1. Classification (NCBI taxonomy): domain Eukaryota; kingdom Metazoa; phylum Chordata; class Mammalia; order Sirenia; family Trichechidae; genus Trichechus; species Trichechus manatus. The sequence continues at coordinate 12,726,290 of NW_004443973.1, forward strand.
GCTTCTCCTGACTCACGTGGTTGCAGGGGCTGCTGACTCACAGGGCTGTGGGATCTGGCGAATCCCAAAATCTGTAGGTCAGGTGGTAGCTGCTGGCTCATGTCCCAAGAACAGAAGGTCAAATGATGGTAAGTCAGATGCAGAATTGAGAGCAAAAGCAAGCAAGCTTTGCCAGAATGTCTGGTCATATTCTGGATGCAGGCCACACCCCTGAGGAAACTTGCCTTACAACCGATTGGCTGATCACATCATGGAAGTGATTATATTACTTACAGAAGAACAATCAGTCCAATGTGTGCCAAACCACTGAGAATCATAACCCAATCAAGTTAACAGATAACATTAACCATCACAATGTATATACAGGTATGTGTATGCACGCATATATATTCATATATATAATAAGCCACATAGAAGGCACAGTTACAGATCCTTTTTAGATATAAACAAACACCTTGTGAGTTTGGTTTTGTGAGTTTGAAGGCATAGGACCCTACTCTCATAGGACAACTCAGTCAACTGGCATAATATATTTCATAAAGTTTATCTTCTACATCCTAGTTTGGTGAGTAGCATCTAGGGTCTTAAAAGCTTGTGGGTGACCATCTAAGATACAACTATTGGTATCTATTTGTCTAGAACAAAAGAGGACGAAGGAAACCAGAGACTCAGAGAAGAAACTAGTCTTCAGGACTAAGACTACATGAACCACAGCCTCATCTACCCTGAGACCAAAAGAAATAGATGGTGCCCAGCTACTGCTACCGACTGTTCTGAGCAGGGCCACAATAGTTGGATCCTGACAGAATGGGAGAAAAATGTGGAACAGAACTCAAATTCTCAGAAAGTCCAGACTTATTGGATCTGTTGAGACTGGAAGACTCCCTGAGACTATTGCCCTGAGATACTCTTTAAACCTTGAACCTAAACTAGCCCCTGAGGTTACCTTTTTTACTGAGAGTAGCTCATAAAAATAAAGAATATGACCCGTGAATACTGTGCTCCTTTAAAAAATTATCTACATGTGACCAAATGGTTAACAATTACCCTAAAGCAAGGAGAAGTAAAGGGGTAGAGAAACCAGATTACCGGAAATGGAACAACCAGAACGGAATTGATGAGAATGTTGACACACTGTGAAAAATCTAATCAATGTCACTGAATAATTTGTGTAGAAATTGTTAAATGGGAACCTAATCTGCTGTGTAAACTCTTACTGAAAACACAATAAAATATTAAAAAAAAAAACTGAAGGGAAGACAAAGGGAAAAATAAAATAGAATGCTGAACTTTGTCACTGTGCTTCAAAATCTAACAAAAAAATATAAATTCATCTCTTCACTCATAAAGTTAAACCTAGAAAATAGAAGTGACAGAGAATGTGGGAAAGAAACTTACAGCTTTTGCAAATGCTAGTTTATTCAGCACATGGAACTTAAAGTCCAAGAAATATTAGTCTAGATGTTACGAGATGGAAATTCCCTACAGACATTGGTCAAAATTTAAATCTCACATTCAAGCTCACAGTCTGAATGCTGCAGTTCCAGTGGCCCTTCTGGGGGAAAATACTTATAATGGAAACAAACTAGTCTCAAGGACTAGTGGGAATGGGATATTTCCAAGAAACTGTGAAAATATAGAGAACATCTACAGTATCAAGGTTGTTTTACTTTTTCTACCTTGTTTATAAGTTCACTGATTCACCAACCTGTAAGAAGTAAAGTATGACGGCTATCAATCCAATCCAGCTGTGCAGACTGTACATATTGGGGATATTCCCAGCATTGTGGAAATCAAAAACAGCCACCAGAGCAATAATTGCAAGAATGGCAGCCACGGAGTGTAAGCCTGCATGAATGGATTTCATCAGAAGCTTGCTGCATTTCCAGGTCCATGGCAGTCTGTATACGATGATGGCTAAGGAGAGACGAAAGAGGATAGAATGTGTTAAAAAAAAAAAAAAAAAACATCAACACAAGATGAACGGTTTGTTTCGTGAAGCCCTTTTCTCTTGGCTTCTGCTTCTCTTCACTTCCCTGTGTTACTCTTGCCTCTCCAATGGCTCTCTCTTGTGCTCTTCTGCTGATATCTTTTTCACTTATAATTTACTAACGAGTGTGCTCCTCAGGTTCATTCCTACAGTTTTTGCTCCCTCTGCACACTCTGTGAGGGTGATCTCATTCACTCTCCCACTGAAATGCTGTCTACGTGGCAAGAACTCCAAAATTTATATCTCTAGCCTAGAACTTTCTGCCAAACTCCAGACCCATATATCTAACTGTTTTCTCTGCGTCTCCATATAGATGCCTCCCAAATATCTCAAACTTAATATATCCAAAACCAGATTCTTGATCTTATGATCTGGTTTATGCCTGTTGTCTCTTTTCTTCTTTAAAAGTATGTTAGTTTTGTAAGAAAAAGACAGACTAACAATAGAAATATATGCAAAAGGTTTAAATAGGCATTTCACAAAGGATTGTATCCAAGGATCAATAAGCATAAGAAAGGTTATATACTTCATTAGTCATTAACTAAAACCAAAAAGACCGTTGCTGTCGAATTGATTCTGACTCTTAGTGACTCTGTAGGACGGAGTAGAACTGCCCCGTTGGGTTTCGAAGGAGCAGCTGGTGAATTCAAACCACGGACCTTTTGGTTAGCAGCCAAACAATCACTGCACCACCAGGGCCGCCTATGATCATTAGGAAATGCAAATGAAAATATCTCTACCACCCACCTGAATGGATAAAAACAGAAAATACTGAGTATTGGAGAGGATGTGAAGTAATCAGAACTCTTATGTTTGGCTGATGAGAGTGTAAATGAGAACAACCACTTTGGAAAACTGGCAGTATCTACTTCAGCTAAGCTTATGCATACCTTATGATTCAGCAATTCCACTTCTGAGTATATGTCCAAAAGAAATATGCACATATATTCATCAAAAGACCTGTACTGGAATATTATTAGCAGCACTGTTTGTAGTAGCCCCAGACCGGACGCTTCCCAAATGCCCATCATCAGTAGAATAAATAAATAAATAAATTGTGATATTTTCACACCAAAGGAATAATACACAGCAGTGAGAATGAATAATCTATAACTACACATAATGATATGGATCAACCCACAATGTTAATCTCAAGAAGCCAGAGACAAGGACTCCGGCAAGATGGCGGTCTAGGCAGAAGCACCACGCCGTCCCTCCACAACAAAGATCCGAAAAACTAAGCCAAACAGAGAATCAACAATCCTGAAACCCT
>NW_004443973.1:12737166-12759209 GCF_000243295.1 Trichechus manatus latirostris
ATGAGAAACTATCTGTTCTGTAAGCCTTCACCTGAAGTACAATAAAATATTAAAAAAAAAAAAAAAAGAAGCCAGAGACAAACAAATATCTCCTGTATAATTAAATTTATATGAAGTGCAAGCATAGGCAAAACTTATCTCATGAAGGAGTATATAGCAACTGGAAGGGAACACACAGAGGATTTCTAGGCTACTAGTAACATTCCCCACCGCCTATCAGTTTGTCATACTGTGGTGGCTCGCATGTTGCTTTGATGCTGGAAGCTATGCCACTAGTATTTCAAATACCAGCAGGGTCACCCATGGTGGACTGCTTTCAGTGGAGCTTCCAGATAAGACAGACTAGGAAAAGAGGCCTGGCGATCTACTTGTGAAAGTTAGCCAATGAAAACAGAATATTGTCTGAAACTTCAACTCACTTTCTTTGGACGTGCCATCAGGAGGGACCAATTGCTGGAAAAGGACATCACGGAAAAGGACATCATGTTTGGTCAAGCGGAGGGCCAGAAAAATTTAGGGAAAGCCTCAATGAGATGGATTGACACAATGGTCGCAACAACGAACTCAAACATACCAACAATTATGAAGATGGTACACAACCAGGCAATGTTTCATTCTGTTATACATTGGGTTGCCATCAGCTGGAGCCAATCTGACAGCAACTATCAACAAACAACACTAATATTCTGCTTCTCAATCTCAGTGCTTGTTACATAGATGTTCAGAAAGGGAAGATTCATCAAGCTGTATACTTATATGTCTACTTTTCTGAATGTAGATTAAACTTCAATAAAAAGGCTATTTAAAGTGTTCTGGTTTAGACAATAGATTATATGGTCACCCCAACCAGCATGCAATTAATTTTTGTTCTGAAGACAATATCCTGCCTCTACCCATACCCTCTCATCCATGTTAGAGAAAATTTAGATATTTGGAAATGTGGGCAGATTAAAAAAAGTTTAAAGAATACAGCCATCCCTCGGTATCCGTAGGGATTGGTTCCAGGACCACTGTGGATACCAAAATCCTCAGTCCTCAAGTCCCTTATAGAAAATGGTGTGGTATTTGCGTATAACCTATACATATCCTCCGTATACTTTAAATCATCTGTAGATTACTGATACCTAACATAATGTAAATGCTATGTAAATAGTTATACTATATTGTTTAGAACATGTACAGACAAGAAAAAAAAGTCTGTACATGTTAGGTACAGACACAACCATCATAGGTCTAACTACAGAGCACACATCAGCAGCAACGTAACATTTTTTTCCAAATGTTTTCAGTTGCGGTTGGTTGAATCTGAGGATGCGGAACCCGTGGATACCGAGGGCCGACTGTACTTCCTTGGAAGATGGATTCAACTATTTTGGCAGTGTATCATGTATACTTCTTAATTCCTAGAAAGAAAAAAAAGTAGAAGCCTCTCCCCACCGAAGATATTTATAATTTGAGTATATAAAACTTCATAGTATCATTAAAATTTAAGGAATTATTTAGTCCATTTTCAGGCAGATACACATCTAAACCCACAAAAATAGATATGTACTCTGTCTTTAAAGCTTTCAGCACAAAATGTCAATCTTCCAACTCTTTGATACCATTCCAATGCCTGACAGCTGTAGTGGATTGAATAGTGTCCTCCCAAAATTCATGTCCACCTGGGACCTTGGAATATGACCTTATTTGGAAATAGGGTCTTTGTAGATATAGTCAGTTAAGATGCGGTCATACTGGATAAGGGTGGGCCCTAAATTCAATATGACTGGTGCCCTTATAAAAGAGGAGAGGACACATAGACACTCACACGGAAGAAGGCCATGTGAAGACAGAGGCAGAAATTGGAGTGATGCAGCTACAAGCCAAGGAATGCCACAGATAGCCAGCAACCACCAGAAGCTAGGAAGAGGCAAAGAGGTATTCTTCCTTAGAGCCTTCAGAGGGAGCACGGCCCTGTCAACACCTTGATTTTGAACTTCTTTCCTCCAGAACTGTGAAAAAATAAATTTCTGTTGTTTTAAGTCACCCAGTTTGTGGTAATTTCTTATGGCAGCCCTAGAAAACTAATACAACAGCCCTCATCATCAGATAGTATTCCTTTTACCTAATCCAATCCCTGAACGATTGCTCTTTGCTAATTTTAGTGCAGACTCCCTGGGTGTTGCAAATGGTTAACTCACTCAGGTGCTAAGGTTGGTGGTTCAGTCCACCCAGAAGCATCTTGGAAGAAAAGCCTGGCAATATACTTCTGAAAAATCCGCCACTGAAAATCCTAAGGAGCATATTTCTACTCTGAGACACATGTGGTCATCATGAGCTGGAGTCGACTAAACAGCAACGGGTAAATTTTAGTGCGTATTCAGGTATCTTAGAAATGTGGATTGAAGACAAGGAGACTTTTTGAATGATCATCTCTATGCTCAGTGAATCTTTTCAAACCATTTAATGCAACATCTTAAGAGTATACTTTTAAAAGCTATAACTATTAAAAAGCTGTTACTCCTAAAAGCGTAGAAAGTGTGTCTTGGGTCATGTATCTCCAGAGCCTAAGACAGCCCCTGGCTCAGAATAAGGATGTATTTTTAAACTTTTTTATTTTGAAATAATTGTAGATTCACATGCAATTGTAAGAAATAATACAGAGATCCCATATACTCCTCACCCAGTTTTCCCCACAGTAACATCTTAAATGATAGTACAATATGACAGCCAGGAAATTGACAATGATACAATCCACCCTCCTTATTCAGATTTCACCCATTTTATATGCACTCATTTGTGTGTGTGTGACTCATAAGTTTTTTTTTTTTTATTGTGCTTTAAGTGAAACTTTACAATTCAAGTTACTCTCTCATACAAAAATTTATCCATACATTGTTTTGTGACCCTAGTTGTTCTCCCTATACTGTGACAGCACACTCTTCCTTTCCACCCCGGATTTCCCACGTCCATTCAACTAGCTCGTGACCCTCTCTGCCTTCTCATCTCACCTCCAGACAGGAGCTGCCCATTTAGTCTCACGTATCTACTTGAGCTAAGAAGCACACTCTTCACGTGACTCAAAAGTATTTTTTAAATAAATGAATGTAAAGCGCTTTCTGCAGACTGATTAAAAGTCTGGAAACCAAATTGATGTCAACTCAAACACTGTGGTCCCTCCCTCCCTATGCTTTTTCTCCTCTGATGATTCAGTGACACAGTCTTATGAGACCCTAAGAGTTTTCAGGGGACTCAAATGCCTCTTTACCCAATGACTTCAGGATCTTTTATCCATAATAAAGTGGAGCCTTTGCAATCTGTGTCATCAGAAAGTGGTAAAATAAAAATGCAATATATGAAGACCTAATAACAATACATCTCCCCTTCTCCTGTTCTAACCTCATTTAATGTGTGTATGTGTGTGTAGCCCTTGCTAGGTAGCATGTACCATATTAAGTGTTTTACATGCTTACATTTTAATTCTCACCTCAACTCTGTGGGGAAAGTACTATGTATTGTTACCGAGAGGAGGAAGCTGACACACAGAGGAGTTAAGCAGCTTGCCCAACCTCAATTAGTGTTTTTTTTAAAATTAATATTATTATTGTTGTTATTAAGGAGCCCTGGTGGCACAATGGTAAAGTGCTCAGTTGCTAACTGAAAGATCAGCAGTTCGAACCCACCAGCTGCTCCACAGGAGAAAAGACCTGGCAGTCTGCCCCCATAAAGATTACAGCCTAGGAAACCCTATGGGGCAGCTCTACTCTATCCTATAGCATTGCTGTGAATCAGAATCGACTTGATGGCACATGTTATGGATTGAATTGTGTTCCCCCAAAATGTGTATCAACTTGGCTAGGCCATGATTCCCAGTATTGTGTGGTTGTCCTCCATTTTGTGATCTAATTTTCCTGTGTGTTGTAAATCCTAATCTCTGCCTGTGGTTAATGAGGCAAGATTAGGTTATGTGAAAGAGGATTAGGGTGAAATGCAACACACTTACTCAGGTCACAGCCCTGATCCAATGTAAGGGAAGTTTCCCTGGAGGGTGGTCTGCATCACCTTTTATCTTACAAGAGGTAAAAGGAGAGAGAAGCAAGCAGAGGGAGGGGGACCTTGTACCACCAAGAAAGAAGAGCCAGGAGTGGAGTGCATCCTTTGGACCTGGCGTCCCTGCACTAAGAAGCTCCTAGACTAGGGGAAGATTGATGACAAGGACTTTCCCCCAGAACCAACAGAGAAAGAAAGCCTTCCCCTGGAGGTGGCACTCTGAATTCAAACTTCTAGTCTCCTAAACTGTGAAAGAATAAGTCTCTTTAAAGCCATCCACTTGTGGTATTTCTGTTATAGCAGCACTAGATAACAAAAACAGCACACAGCAACAACACTGTTGTTATCATTATCATCATCATCCTCCTCCAATCACTGCCTGGTTGGAATCTTAGATGAGTGGACTTGAACATCTACATATGAAAAGGAAACACTCGGGATGTGTTTGCTAGAAAAGCAAATTATGAACAATAAATCATGACAACTTTTCCTCCCCAGTCAGGGTCATATTATGTCAAAAATTTCCAAAATCAAAACTAACCTTTGATGTTAATAGTCAAGAGTGGTTATCACAATTGAAAGGGGTTACACAGGGTTACAAGGGTGATTCTAGGGCACCAGGAACATTGTTTCTTGATCAGGGTGCTGGTTATACAGTTTTGTTCACTTTATAAAAACGTGTCACTTACGATTTAAGTACTTTTCTCCGTGCATGTTGTTCTTTAGTAAAGAGTTTACTTAAAAAAAAAGTCAAAAATTCAAAGACCCTGTGTTCCCAGTAAAGAAGTTTTACTGTTCTGAATACTACAGGCATCACAGAAGAATGCATCAAATTTTCCATAAAACTAAAATCTATCCCCTTTGAGTGTCAAAGCTTGATTCTTAAATCTTTCATGTTTACTCAAATGTGTTTCCAATTGCTTGCGCTTCTTTCCTTCTCCAGCAGTAGCATGAATGAAACAATTTAATCTTTTTTGAATGATTAATGAGTAATAACGTCATCAATAAAATACCATCACTTGTCCTATTACCATAAGACGGAAACCCTCAGGGGTTTCTGGAGCATGAGAGGTGCCTGCCTGTGATCCAGATGGGCCCAGACAATTTTGGTATGTAAGTGCCTGGCTCTAGTGTAGAGTTTTTCCATCTCTTCTTTCAACTTCTTGCATAGGTCAGAGTGCCTACTCCAACCTCTCCAGTCCATCATCCTTCCCTACCCTTATTCCTACCAGCCTTTACCTTCTAGCTTATAAATTGTTTGCAAAAATCTTAACATCTCTTAAATGTGGGTTGTGAGTGCACGGGGACCTATTATATTATTTTCTGATGGTTGAAAGAGTTCATAATTGTTTTAAAGTTAAAACAATATTTTTAAGCTTGCAAACCTGATAGCCAATGAGTCTCAACAACTAAATAAGCACCTTGTAAAGATCTGAGGGCTCTCGTATGAGTGAGGCATGTGACCTTTCAACATCTTACATCTGTGGAGAGGCTCTGCTGAAGAGTTGAGTATGCTTCAAAATGCTCTCTGGATAAATGAAGGAGGACTACAAAATGTTGCAATTGCAGAAGCTTTATGTTTAAATGCTTTTAAAAATATATAAATAACCTAACTGGTAGACTTCCGGAGAAAAAGGAAACCTTAACAAGTTAAACCACATTTCTTAAACAGGAACCTATTCTCAGCAGTTATGAAAAAAAAAAGAAAACTGCCCGGAGAGTGGAATTTAAATATTTCTTGCTTCTTTGGTTTGGCACTTCCCTAGACATCATTCCTGAGGTTCAGTGAGAGGGAAGAAAAAGGTCTCCTAAGCCCACAAGGAGGGGGAAATGTTATAAAACAGCTACTTGTGGTGAAACCACGGGTTTTCTGTTAGAGGCTCTAGTTGGCAAAACCATTTTCTCCAGAAAATGAAGTGAAATATAAACATATATATATGAGAAATACATTTTAAATCTTTCAAAGGAAAAATCGTTGGTAATGTAGTATAAATGTTATAAAAGTTATAAACAACAACAAAAAATGATACCAGTGTGTAACAATAAACAGCCTCTGGAAAATACAGTAACTTGAATTTGAATTTAATTATCAGAAAATTCCTCAGCCCCTAACTGCATAATAAAAACTCAGGAATATGTAGAAATATTTATTCTTCAAGATGTAATAATTAATCTCTACTTCAATGCCAGCTTTCCATAGTGCACCATTACAAAAATATTTATATACACAAAAGGCAGTGCAAATTTAGATTATGTACAAGTGCATATATGGAGGGGAGCTGGGTAGAGGACAGAAATGTCCCCAAACATAGAAAACATTTTGATTCCAGTTCTTCTGTTTAAATCTTGTGATTTATGAGGTAGGAACATGTCTTTCTTGTTACCATCACATCCCCAACACTTAGCATGGAGCCTGGCACATAGTAGGCATCCAGTATGTGTTGGATAAATAAATCTTAATCAAGCAAAGTAATTCATTCACTATTCCCCAGGAAATGAGCAGATCTTCTTTTAAAATGCACATATCAGAAACTCAAGATAATTTGTACCACTGAACCAAGTATTAGCTAATATAAGACTCAACGGTCCTTTCAAATAAGTGAAAAGTATTCTGCACTTGGACCCAGTTAACAGCTTTAGGCTATCTTTATGTGAATTCAAAAACAAAATAATTTATTGAGTTTGAAGTATACTGGAATTTTAAAACACTTATAAAGACAGGGTGTACATTACACTTTCCTTCACTCTTTGAGTAAGTTAAGTATTGTTTTGTCCTCGGTAGAATGTTCAGAACAGGATTATCAATCTTTACAACTCATTTCTCTGGGCACCCAAGAGTTTACCAGACTCTATCCAAAAGACCTCAAGTTGAAATGAAAATGCAGAGAGCCCTCTTTAAATAAACTTCTTGAAAAGATTCCTGCAGTGGCTATCAAAGAGAATTTGAGCTTTGAAACATGCCTGAGCGTTCAAACTGTCTCACAGCATGAATATCATGAAACTGAAAACCTTTGGAGAATCAGAATGAAGGAAGTGACTTGGAAGATTTGTTTCAGCATCTCGCCACTAGAAGCATCTCTCTCTGAAAGTGACTGCAATCCTCACAAAGAAGGCTACTTGATACTAAATACATGTATAAAAAGTAAAAACTTCAATTAATTGGCTAAACATTTACAAATAATCTGGAAATTTTGTGTTAGAAAGACAATCTAAATTTTTTGTGCCTTCCATAGATATTATGACCAATTAGAAACAGTACTGGTTCTGATATCATCTGGTCGTTTGACCCTGGCCAGGTGTTTGATTCTAAACTAAGGAGTTGAACTTACTAGCTCTAAATATTTAAAGCTCAGTATAACCTACATTTCTAAAAGAAAACTCTAAGTCGTTTCTAACCAACTCAGATGGGAACAGCTTGTAGACAGGGCTGCGTCCTACTCATTTGTTTTATACAGTGTCTGGCATACCAACCAACCAAACCAAACCCATTGCCATCGAGTTAACTCCATCTCTTAGCTACCCTATAGGACAGAGCAGAACTGCCCCACAGGGTTTCCGAGGAGCGGTTGGTGGATTCAAACTGCCGACCTTTTGGTTAGTAGCCAGACTCTTAACCACTGCGCCACCAGGGCTCTAATAGAGTACGTGCTTAATAATTGTATGCTAATTAAATGAATAGGATGATATATGAAGTAATTGAATGAATGAATGAACAAATGAACAAACTTAGAAAAAAGGAAGCCAAAGTTTGTAGAGTATTTCAAATTCTGTTTTGACCTTTTAAGAGACTTTCTATTGGAAGAAAAAAGGTTATGAAAGATTTTGGTCTATCTTTCATAAAAGGGAAGATCACTCTACTTTCTAAGAGAAAATTCAAGAACGCCACAAAGTCAAAACAGAAAACCCTAGTAGTGGTCACTTTCAAACTAGAAGGCCATGAACTAGATTTGCTTTAATCAGCACAATGCTTTGGAGGTTTTTGTGGCTTGTTTATTTTTCATTTGAACCAATTTTTTGTTTTTAAATCTGGATTCTCTTGGAAAATGGGAAGAGCTGGCAACCTTGTGCTGGCATCCTCACACAGTCACAATCCTCTGGAGCTAAGCAGAGGTTTGCTATTTTGCAAGGGGTAGGCACTCTCCAATTCCCTATGATGCCCACCTCTCAAACAAGGTATATATACCTACACTCTGGTGCATAAGAAACTGACCTTCTTTTAACTGTCTATCTCTGATCCCTGGTAACTAATAAGGTGGTTTGTCACTAATGTTATTAGGCAACATTGCTTATGATAAAAATGACCTCTGATTGGTAAACTGTTTCTGAACTGGAAGGAACAATGAAAAATCTGTACATACCTGATGGGAAAGCCATATTTTGGGTTCCCCTGAGAGCAGTGGCATTAGTAACTGTCATATCTCTTATAGGGACCCTGGAAACCAGGCCTATAGAGTATTACAAGAGATATCAGCTCCTGTGGGTAGGCAGATTTTAAACCCTGTCCCCATTGCCACCCCAAGGTGGATCTCATATCCTGGTGCTTGAGCTGTCACCTGGGGAGAGGGGAGCTTCTGAAGGCTATGTGGACTGCTGCTGCGAGGATGTCTGCCAAGGAGGCACTCCTGATGCTGACTGCTGGCAAGTTCCAGTTCCTGTCTTACATCCTTCTGAGCAGACTGGTGCCCTGTATGGTCTTGGTAGTCTTATGGGTCTGAATATTTAGTCAAGTCCAGGAAGACCACCTGGTGGGTTTCCACACACGAAATCTACTTCATCTGTTTACTTTATATGCCCAACCCTTGAAGTTGTGACCTTTCGTAAAGCATTGGCCAAACCTTCACCAATTTAATAAACAGTTATGGTGTGCCTATTACATGTTAGGTACTGTCCTACATGCTATGGCTACAGTGGTAAAGAAACCAGACAAAATCCCTTCCTTGAGGGAGCCTATCTTCTAGTAGGAGGAGACAGACAATAAGTTAATAAATCATTAAAATAATTAGTCAGTGGTCAGAATTTGGATAATACTGTATTTTTAATTAGGACTCTATTAAGATTTTCTGATGGACTGGATGAAAAGTATGGAAGGAAGAAAGAAATCAAAGATGACTGTACAATTTTGTCCTGAACATCTAGAAGGATGAAGTTTGCCATTTACTGAGAAGGGGAAGCCTATGAGACAAATGGTTTTGGGGGGAGGAGGAAGACTTGAAATCTGGGCAAGTCTGTTTGACATCCAAGTAGACAGTTTGAGTAGGTAAATGAATATTTGGGTCTGTATTTCAGGGGAGAGATCTGGGCTGAAGACATAAATATGGGAAGGTTCACTGTATATATGGTATTTAAGGCCAAGAGACTGAATGAGCTCACCAAGGGAATTAGTGCAGAGAGAAAGAAGTGGTCAGAAGACTGAGCCTTGGGCACTCTAACCTTAAGCCATCAGGGAGATAAGGAGGAACCAGCAAAGGAGACTGAGAAGGAGTAGCCAGTGAGGGAGAAGGACCAAGAGAGTGGGGTGTTCTGGAAGCCAAGTGTAGAAGGTGTCCCGAGGAGAAGCAAGGGATCAGTTATATCAAATGCTGCCTTTTGGTCAAGAAAGATGTGGACGGAGAATTGACCATTGGAATTAGCAATGTGGAAGCCATTGGTTACTATGTTAAGAGCAAATATGGTCGAGCAGTGGGGTGAACTCCTAACTGGAGTGGGTTCAAGAGAGAATAGGAGAAGAGGAATTGGAGACAGCAGGTATAGACAAAACATGCGAAAAGTTTGTAGTAAGGGGAGCAGAGAAATGGAGCAGTAGCTGGAGAAGGATATGGGGTCAAGCGTGTGGTTTTTGAAAGATAATAGAAATTATAACATGTTGGAAATAATCCAATGGGGGAAGAATTTAATGATGCAAAAGAAACAAGGGAGAATTGCTGAAGTGATGTTCTTGGGTAGGTAAGAGGGAGCACTGAGAGTATTTATGTAGTAACCTTCTACTGAGATTGATGCCTTAGATTAAAGATGCATTTCCAGTGCAATACAATGCCCATTCTTCCCTGAGATTGACTAAGCCAGTGGTTCTGAGAATTCTGCTCAGGGAGGGGGGCAGGGGAACTTTTATGTTAGATCTGCTGTTATCTTCACAAATGAGTAGCTGTAAAATTGCATTTTGTTCCTAACTATATGGTACATAAATGATCACTTAACTCATTCAACAACTATTTTTGGCCTACCATGTGTCAGTTCTAGTGCTATTCTAGGTGCTAGGGATACAATAATGAGTAAAACAATTACATTTTAAAGAGAATTGCATGAATTTATTTATAAAAAGGTGTTCTGAGTACCTTGAATTGTCTCTTAATGCTTTGTAAAAACCCTCATTTCCCTAAGATTGATAGGCTTCTTATCAATTGTGTCCCCAAGTCTGGTTTTGGAGTAGGTATTTGGGTCACTTTCTGAAATGAGTGTCTCTATGTCTTATTTGCCAGGTTTTACCCCAAGACCCTTTCAAATATAGCAGTCTTGGAATTTGGTCACATTGAGACATGTTAATAGGATATCTCAACTGCCTTTTTAGACCTACTCTTTAATTTCTTTCTCTTATTTTAAATGTTACTCAAATGCAGTTACATTCTTTCACAAAACCAACTTGAGGTCATTATACTATTCAATTTCTCTTCCTTCAGTTTATATAACTGAAGAAGGTCTACGTGTGGGAAAATAAAGAGTACAGGGTTGCCAAGATTTCTTTTTGCTAAATTGAGATACCTGAATTTTCTACCTTTTACTAAAGAACACATTCCATCTTGCTGAACCTTTTAAAAGGTCATCTGCCACATTGAGAGCGTCTTTTCTGTGGGCTTCTTTTCAAGATTTGTTTCTCTGATTTCCTGGCAGTATGCTTATTTCATGTGAAACATTCCTTTTAGAGAAGCACAAAGCCTCTTCTAAAGTTCTCTTTGAAACGCTTCCTCATTCATGTCAGAGTCTGTTACTTAGATTTCCAAGTAGATTTTACATGTTAGTTTAGTTTTAGGTTTCCCACAGTCTACTGTACTTCTTTTGGAGCACATATATTTTCTAAAATGTACTTGGAGTGTGTATGTGTGTTTGTGTGTGTGTCGGTATAGAAAGAGAGAGGGAGACTTTTATTTTGTAATTTTTTATGTTAGTCTTGCTTTCTTCAGAACTTACTTCTTCAAGGTGTTTGAAAGGACTCATACTTGTCCTCCTACAGTTTCAAATACTGTTTACTGCTTGTATATTGCATTTGTAAGGCATTTTAGGCTTAGAGTAATAACTTACTTTAGCCTTCTCTTCCTCATCTCCAAACAGTCTGTATATCACAGAAGAACTCAATTACATCACGTTCATTACTGAAGATCTGAAATAGCACAGCCTAAATTTTCCTCCCTGAAGCAATAACACACAGTAAAAGCCTGCTGTAATGTGGCTAGTCTGTAACATGTTTACCTCCCAATCTATAAAGTCAATTATTCACTCCTAGTCCTGGTGGTGCAACGGTTAAGCACTTGGCTGCTAACCAAAAGTTTGGTGGTTTGAACCCGCTCAGCAGCTCCGAAGGAGAAAGAACTGGCGATCTGCTCCTATAAAGATTACAGCCTAGAAAATCCTATCGGGCAGTTAGTTGTACCCTGTCTCATGGGGTCTCTATGAGTCGGAATCGACTTGATGGCACCCAACGACAACAAGTCCTTCCACTGGAGCCCTCCTATCGCTTGGGGTGAGGAGTTGGGGGTGGGCCAAGATTTGGAAGCAGTGGGGAGAACTATGCATGTGTCTATATGTATGTAAAAGTTTATGTTAATGTCAATTAAATGTGTTATGTAATTAAAAGTGCTTTGCAAATCCAGGATCCAAACAGTAAACAGGATGGGCAATGCTGACAGGACAAATACTTGAGCATTAATACAAATAAAGGAACTAATCTTAAAGAAAACAAGGTTTGCATGAAAGCAGCAGATGAAAATTTTCAAAGTAGGTATTTTCATATTTTTCTCCAAAATATGTATAAACAGAATAAGAAAAGTTCAAAGTTTAGGGAAATTAGAAAACCTTTTAGGAAAACTGTAATGAACTCTAACATGAATGAACAGTTTCAAAGTATATTTTAGAAAAAGCTTTTGCTTCTCTAAAAAAAAGAATGTTTTGCAGAAAATAAGTATATTGCCATAAAAGCAAAGAAACAGACCTTGAAAATAAGGCCACTGAAAAGACTAATACTATTTCCTTGGGTAAGTTATTTAACCCCTGTGTGCCTCAGTTTACTCTTATGTACCTGTGAGATAATGCACATAACGGACACACTGAAAGCACTTAATAAATGTCAGCCATTATTTTGTAACTTTGTCCTGTTTGGTAACTCAGGCAATAAGCAATATCACCCATATTTCTTTTACCCTGAATTATGAGGAGAAACATTCCAGAACGTCTGGAAAGTTTCTTGGTATTAAAAGGTGCTCTGAAGAGTTGACTGGAACGGAGGAAGAGACTGTTCCTACTCCTTGGAGCAAACAGAAGGTGTTGACAGCTCTGGCCACGCTTAATGGTTCCACCATGAGGAAAGTGTGCTTCTTGTTACAGCTTTTGGAACTTGAGTGTGTTTTTCTCATTTTTGTTTAGTGGCGAAACTGGTGGGAATTATCCAAGGAAATAACTTGGATGAGCAGCGGAACTCACGCCCTGATGCCAATCCCGTGCATGCCAGGAAAGCCTCGGAACAACCTCTGAGCGTTAGTAATGTCTTTCACTACATATCAGAGTCTAAGAATGGTGGCCACGCCACCTGAAGGCTGCAGCACACTTTTAAGCAGAAACAAAAACGTTTTCTTTAGGAATGATGTCGGCCTTTTTCTGTTGGTTCGTTTGTTTGTAGTGAGTTGAATGTTGGTGGGAAAAAGGGAGCCTGCTCAGAGGCGAGGCTACAGGTCCCAGCCAGTGGACACCTCTTCCCGAACCCTTTCTATCTTCTCGTTACTTTCTGCGACATAAACTCCGTTCACCACTTTCTACTTTTTTCTAATACTTTCTTCTGCCAAGGCCTTGACTTCACTTTTTGGAAAGTGAGTATAAACAAATGGCGCTTGCACCACTACCTATTAAGTTCCTCCAGCCAAACAGCAGCCGAAGGAAACTTTTGGGACATTCTGAGAGGCGCTACACAAACGACAACAGAAACTGCCATCGACGGAGCCCTCCCTCCGCCCAAAGAATGCAAGCCGGGGGCTGGCTCGTGGCCAGACGCGGACGCAGCAAACCCCAGGAAAGTCAGTCCCGAACAGAAACATCTCTCAGAGCGATGCAGCCGCGGGTCCCCTCTTGGAATCTTGGGGCATCTCCGGCCCTATAGGACCCAGGACCAAGATCGCGGCCAGGGCCCAACAGGAAACCCGTCAGAGGAACTTCGCCAGTCAACAGCTCCATAAACAAGTTGGATACAAGACTGTCCAATGACCAAGCAGGGCAGTGAAACACCCTTTGGAGTCCTAGCAGTTTAACGCTTCAGGAGGAGTGAAAACTGTAGCGGATGCTTCACTCACCCCGGGTACCGACTGGCCTGCCCCTTCACACAGGGCAAATCTGAGGATGTTACAAGACAAGGCAATGACTCTTGTCCCTGCATTTTTCCCCGTTGCCTTGCAGCCTTGAAAGCAACTGCAACGAAACGCCTCGCCTAAAGATTGTTTCCGCGCCCTCGATGGCGCAGATCGTTCCACTGGGGGCGATTTTAGGCGGCGAGAGGCCGAAAGGGGCCCGGCTGCGTGGCGCACCGGCCTCTCTCTTGGTGGTGTCGCTAGTGCGCCTCAAAGACGTCCCACCCACTTGCTGCAAAGAGTTAACCAAGCGGGGACCGCGCGTCTGGGTCCAGCTTCGCTCCCGCTGGCCCTCTTCGCCCTAGGACCCAGCCGAACCCCCGGTCCCCGCGCGCCCCGCCCAGCGCCGCGACTCCCGAGCCGTTCCCTGTCGGTTCGAACCCGGTCTCTGCTGCTGCCTCTCGACCCCCGGCCCGGCGGTGCCCGCCCACCTCCCTCCCGCAGCCGCGCACCTCCGACTCAGTTCCCCCGCGCGCTTCCCGACCTCCACCCCTCACTCGCCCACGTCAGCTCCACTCAGTCGCCTCTCGGTCGGAGACCCCCGGCCCGCACTGTCCTTCCCGCCGTCTCCCAGGAGGTGACCAGTACCGATGCCCTGGATGAAGATGAAGCCGGTGACCAGGAGCACCGGGTGCCAGTTAAACTCGAGCCCGGTCCCGTCCCAGCCGAGCCCCTCCCGGTAGTGGAGGACCCAGATGAGAGTGAAGATCACGGACAGGAAGCCGACGAGCAGTGCTGACACCAGCAGCCCCAAGAAGCCTCTGTAGCCGTCCATGGCCATCAGCGCCCCATACTCCGAGCCGCAGCAGCCACAGGAACTCGGCGGGGCGGCAGCAGCCTCTGAGCCTGGCGGCGCGACCAGGGCGACGACTTCTTGGAGCTGTCTCCGCCCAGGGGGTGGGGCCCGCCGGTTTTCTCGCGGGCCTGCTGGGGATGGGCCTCCCGGGGATAGGCACTGGCCCTTCGCTCGGAAACGGGCCCCACCCTCGGGATCTCCGGCAGCCGAGAGCTCTTACTGCGCGGGCCCTCTCCCTGGCCCGGACATCCGAGGTCGCCAAGGGCTTAAGTAACCGTTCAGTTACTCGTGCAGAGCATTTCCTAGACACCACTTTCTCTGAGGAAACTCTGGTGGTGTAGTGGTTAAGAGCTACGGCTGCTTAACCAAAAGGTCAGCAGTTCAAATCCACCAAGTGCTCCTTGGAAACTGAATGGGGCAGTTCTACTTTGTCCTGTAGGGTCACTATGAGTCGCAGTTGACTTGACAGCAAACGTTTTTTGTTTTATTTTTTTTACTTTTTCTAAACAATTCCCGTCTCTTCCTTATCTCTGTGTGCGTGTGTGTGTGGGGGGGGGTGGTGGGTGGGAGGGTGGATGGGGCTGAATAGGGCAGTGGTGCGCGCACTTGGTTAACAGAAGAAAGGATACGTTGACTGGGGATGTGTGTGCGTCTGATTTTGATTAATGAAGCCTCCTGAGCCCCAGTCCTAGAGGCTTGACTGTCTCTGATGCCAAGGATGTGCCAAGGAGGAACCTGTAGTGTGGTACGGGGCAGCAGTGGACTTGACCTTATCTAGCAGTGTTTCCATCTGTTGTACACAGGGTCGCTATGAGTCAGAACTGACACCACAGCACCTAACAGCAACAGCAAGGAAACTGCTCAGTTTGCAGTCTAAAGAGGAAAGACAAGGACCCCCTGGACCCTGGACTTGCCTATAAAATGATAAACCAGATCTTAAAAGTACCTTTATGCCGACCTTATTTGCACCAAAGCCCACCTTGATGAACTGAAACTTGCTCTCTGCCCTCTCTCCCTTCATGATTGGTCATAAAAAGTGTTAGTGGCGTCTGTTACTTTTAAAGAAAAAAGGCTCTGGATGCCGGCCTTCTAGAATCCATTGGAGGGCGTTAACTTCTTGCCTTTTCCTGGTAGCTCATCTCTAAGTACTAGTTTACTAGATTGTCTTGTTGCTATTTTGAAAGACCCTTGAATGTTCATGAAGTACGTGAGGGTGATTTTCAATGGAAAGGGCAGGTTTTAGAGCAAGGCAGTATGAGTGTCAAGCCCCCGGTGGTGGGGCAGGATTAAGTGCTAATAGTGAGAGGCTGCAGACTTCACCTGTGTCATTATTTTTCCCTTAGTGGAGAAAGAAAGTAAGCATATGGAAGAGGAGCCCTCCCCCTCCTACAAGGCTTTCTGTCATCTGGCCCAGCCTACCTGACTGTCCTGAAATATTCTTGGCTATAAGCTTCTTTCTCAGCTCCTGACCTCTCCCTATCCATGTCTCTGCCTCTAAATTTGCCCAACTTTAAAACTCATCTCTACCAAGAAAACTTCCCTGAGTTAGCCCATGCCCCTGACTATTTTACACCCCTACAGACCTCCCCATCTGGTGCCTCGCTGCATCACTTACCAAGATGTATGATAGTGATGTGTTCCTGTGGCTGTCTCCCCTCCCCAGACTGCCGCTTGAGGAGCATTAACTCCAATTTGCCGTTTCATTCCTCCTTGTCACATAGCAGTTACTCAGTAAACGTTTGTTTAGACATTAATAGTCTTTACTCAGTGGGATACTGAGTGTCAGTCAGGATCCTGGCAGGAAACAGATGGTGCACTCCAACTGGGTGATTTAATAAAACAAAAAACAAAGCAAAAAAAAGCTATTTACAAAGATGCGTGCAGGGTGTGGGGAAAACACAAGGGCTAGTGCAGTACCCAAGCTTGAAGGGGAGAGAGTTACTGGAATCCAGAGAGAGAGAAAGAGAAAACTGTGGAGAAGGCAGTCCGACAGCTGCTATGACCCTGAGTTGAGGCCTGAAGGGAGGAAGAATGGGAGGGAGACAGGTATTCCAACCTCACTCTCCTCCTGCCTCCGATCTCCACTCAGGGTTCCCCAATGGCTGAACCCAGTCAGATGTCAGAGGGCAGTTAATGTAGTCCTTACAGATCACCCTCTCAGGGAACAGAATAGAGTGGAGAGGGTGAGAGTAGATCAGGAGGAAGAAACACAAAGTATCACTAAATCTCCTGGTTTCCTGTTTTCAGATTTTTTTTTTTGGTTTTTGAGTGCTGCAAACATTTCCTGTTAAATTTTATGCTGTTTCTCTTCCCCTGTCATCTTTAGCTAGTAATTCTATACCAACAATGTCACTGTATCCCTATTCTTCTCCCTCAAAGTATCTAGTCCTTGTCCTCAGTTAACTTCCTCACCTTCTTGACCCAACACTTTCACTCTAGTCTTGAGTTGATTTTGCTCCATAGCAGCATATGAGAATCTAGGATTCCAGACCCCATTTAACAAAACACTTCAGGAGAATGAAAACATTACCAAACGGTACAGACGATGCTGAATTGGCTTGAAGTTATAAGCTAAACTGAGTGAATTTAAACTTTCAAGTTGCCCTTTAAGGACCTAACTTTGATAAAATTTGTCACTTAACAAGAGGAAATTTTTTGATAAATATTGTTGTGATTTTTTAGGAGCAGAAGAGCAAAACAGTATCCAAACCCATTGAATAGAGGTGATATATTATGTCTACGATTTATAGTTATAAAATAAGACATTTGGTTACAGATATCAGAATTCGAGTATAACTTTAAGAATCATTGCAGGATTCTATTTAATTATAAAATTATGTGATGTAAATATATTAAAAATCACAATATATCTGATCCTTATCAAGGATCTTTAAAAAAGCATATGGTAAAAACTAATGTTTTCATCTTAAAGAAAGGGGACAGAGAGACCTAAATGCCTCAATTTAAACAGTTTAATAAGGCAGTTGCAAATCTGGGAAGAAGATGCTCTTGTCAGACCACCAAGCCACAGTCTCTAATTCAGATAAGTTATTTAAAGTCAACTATTGTACTTATCACATCTATAGATGGCATAAAACATGTAGGAATATCAAAATTAATAATGGCTAAATCAAGACTCAAAGTTATCTTGAGACTGGAATCTTGGGTTGAAATAAAGAAGAAAATCTAATTCAATAATTTAATTAGCTTAATTGAATAAAAACTTACTGAATACCTATTATGTATCAGGTGCAGTGCCAGGTACAGAGGATGTAAAAATGGAACATTGCTGTGCTGAAGGAATCCACAGATCAGGTGGGGAAGTAGAAAATCACAAGAGACATAAATGTCTGCAAAAGTACTGCATAAGGGATGTCTGACTAAATAGAAGTTCATATGAAAACAACTAGGGTTTTAGTGATAACAAACTCAGTGTGTGCCAACAGTGCAATGTTTTTCTAGATAAATAAACACACTTCTGGGTTATACTCATAGAAGCACAGTGTTCAGATCAAGGGGAATAACCAGAACCCCTGTCCCCTGCTGGGCAGACCACATGTGGAACACCCTGAATTTAGATGAGATATTGGCAAGTTAGTGGAGAGCCTGGAAAACATATCAAAAGCCTGGATTCGGTTCTCTTGCAAAATGCTGGAGCTATATCAGGAGTTTCATAACATTTTCAAGAATGTTTTGCTTGGATGCCTAGCTTTTGATTAGTCATTGCTTTGCTACTTTACGCCAACAGGCAGAGCTAGGGCTAATGGTTGCAGGTTATAGGGAAGCAGACTTGGCTTAGCCGAGTTAAGAAATTTTTTTAAGAGTTGCTCAATAATAGAAGTTTCCTTCAGAAGCAAGTAAACAGTTTGTCTCCAAGGTATTTAACCAGATTAGGTAACCTGTCAGCAATGCCATCTGAAGGATTTCCTGATGTGAGTGGAGGAGAGGGTTCGGGCAGGGGGAGGAGAGAGGGCTCATTGAACAAGATGGCCTTCCTAAAAATCTGTGATTCTAGAACTATGTACACATTGACACAGATTTTTATTGTCTCTGACATAGACATAGAATGTAGAGTAAGGAGACAGGATGTGAAAGGGTGGGGAAAGAAAATCTAAACCCCATTCATTGTGAGATGAGAAACCAGATGCCCTCTAAGCCATCTATTTATTGAACTTCCAAAAGGTACTATAATTTTCTTTTGATGCACACATAAGCCCATACAGTTGTTTGCTTTGTGGGTAAGTGGACCATTTTTTAAACTTTCAAATGTTAACTGTGTGGTGGTTACTGTCTGTTTGTCCCTACATTCTCCACCCTCCTTTGCCTTGCTTTGTGCCCTGAGAGGCTGACATCTGCGGACTGCATCACCTGGGCTTTCTTGCTCTCTGGCTTCCAACTGAGTTTGGTTGATGGGCCGCGCTGGCAGGAGATTAGCGGGCAGGAGGAGAGAGAGGTCAATCTATGTACTCCCCTGCACACCTTTGCCAGGTCATGGTTTTTGCAGTGGCTGCATCCTCTTTGCCACAACTACTTTCAAGTGGCCCCTTTACACAGCTGCAGCTCTCACAGGGGTCCAGTAACACCATCTTCCTTTGAGTATTAGCTTTTTGCTGTTGCTGGTCCCTCGTCTTCACCATTCCTTGTTGGGTTCCCTTAACTTTGTTTGCACCTCTATAAATAGTCCCTTTATTAAACAATCTCCAATTAAATCCTTTGTACCAACCAGCTGATTCCTGCAGGGCCTCTGGAAAAATACTCTCGCCAGCTACAGTTTCCCTAGCTCCACCTAATTTTTTGTGCTTTCTTAACAAGTACTATGAAAGGAGGAATACGTGAAGCAAAAGAAAATCAACAGCAGGAGGAATGAACTCAGACACCTTCTTTTCCTCCTCTTTACTAGACAAGACATGTGGGGATCAGAAAACTGTCCCAGATGGGAAAGATAAAGCCATTCACAGCTGGCACTGTGACTCATGATGTAAGGCTTGCCCAGGAAGTGGTCAAATGCTCCTTAGTGAAATAAAGCCAGGGTTACTGTTTTGAAAACAACACAGTCAAACCCATGTTAATGGGAAGGATATATTTCTTTCATGTGAGGCTAGATTGTGCTATTTTGGGAAGAAAACGCTTGCTTTGCTGAGGTGTTTTTCCTCTGAGGGAACTAGTGAGGAGATAAACTTCAGCTCTTGTTGTGGGGACTGGCTGTGAACCAGCCTCTACCATGTCCCTAACTCAAGTTCTCAGAGTCCACCGGCCCAAAGTTGACAGGGCTTGAGCAGAGGAAAGATTTCATTTGTATCTGGTCACAGCCTGAGAAACCCCAGTGCGAAGTAACTGTCTCCCTGAGAGAGCAGGATAGGACACAAGACTGGGAAGCAGACATGAAGATAAGAGAAAATACCCGGGAAGAACGGGGGAGTGAGGACAGCACCTTGAGAGATGCTCAAGCAAAAGGCCTAAGTCTATAGAGCCTCCTCCCATGTTACTTGGGAAAAAGTATGTTAGACCAAGGCATTACTTCTGTTCCTTTCACATTATACCACTTTATAATATCTACCAGACCCTTCATTTAAAATTTTTAAATGCTTCCATCATTGTCTGGTATAAGTTTGGTTTGGGGATGACTAGTGAGGCAGGCGACACTCGGCAAAGAGATTGGTAACTCTTCCTAGTCATCTTGCATCTTCCTAATCATCTCGCAAAATAAAGTGAGCACATCCTGCCCTTATCTCCCCAGTCTAGACATTAGTAGATGGAGTTTACTCTAGGCCTTTATTCAGGCAGAAGAGAAATAGGATTAAATTTCTTGATTCCCCCAATTTCATTCACCATCTTTACCTCATAGGTTAGCAGGAAATAACCAGGTGAGGAAGAAAAGAATGAGGCTTGGTTACACCTAGCTAGGTTCTATTTAATTAGAACCCTTCTCATGCAAACACATAAGCCCTAGACTAAAATACAAGCTTCAAGGTGGGGATTCTGTCTGTCTTATTTGCTGTTGTTCTTCCAGAGCCTCGAATGGTTCCTAATAGAGGAAGACCACTGACGGACTGACTGACTGGAAGATTTAGCGAGACCACGGTTACTATGAGTCAGAATTGACTTGACATAAACAGGTTTAAGATAAAGTCAGAATTAGCAAGAAAGGAGTGCTCTTGAACATTTTTCTTATAATCAAGTTTTCTTTCACATAAACCAAATTTTATAAGTACTTTGGACTGTTCGGATGGGACATCATATCATGTGAAGAACCGAGCTATACTATTATTAATGAGTAGCCAAAACCATAATTTTATCTTTAGAGAACTTTTATCGGATGCTTCCTTATTTGGCTTTGTCATAACAGAACTAAGGGCTCTAATTATAATGCTCTCTGTCACTGATGCATTTTTTAAGGGCTTTCGTAGGCAGAGCATCCCAGAAATATACTTCCAGAATTTTGGCTCAAAGATCTCAGGGCCTTTATTGAATTATGATGAAATCTTGCATGTCCGAAAAAAAGAAGCTCTGAAATTAGTACTAAAGTAGACCACAGAGGTTCTCTTAATTGTTAAAATATTTGGCTAACAGCTTAAACAGACCTCACTAGACCTTTGGAAGCTTAGATTATAATTTCTGTTAGCAAGTGGAGCTCTTTAAAGGGAAAATCGAATGGTGTATGTCCAGATTTTACTTTTGTTCGAAAATAATTTAGTTTGGCTTCTGTCCTTTATATGTTGTTTCCAACCTTAGATTCTTGAGATACCAGTCAACAGGAAGCAGTTTGGAATAAGGGAACATACATTGTTCAAACTATTACTAGCTTGCTGCATGCCAGGACAAACCATGGGTGCCAAAAACTGGGCTGCAGTTTCCTAATCTGGGACAGGACAATTTGGACTAGATCAGGGGTTCTGAACCTGGTGTCTGTACATAGAACCTGGATGAGGAAAAACTGCATCTTTATTTTCACTAACCTCTAACTGAAATTTAGCAATTCCTTCAATTATGATCACAGAAAACAAACATCAATAGTATTCACAGTAATTATGACTTTATCACCAATAGAAATCACTGATATTGTCATATCTCATTAGAATTGTTGCATAAATCTCAATTTATCATTTATGCTCAGTGCTAGTTTAAAGTATAGTAGTTATTAGACCTACAGCTAGAGCTTATTAATGTATCAATAATGAAGCACATATATTATTATATCACAAATTTTTTTTAAATTTTTATACCCTCTTTTCAATATATTTGGTTTCCTTTGCAATGCTGTTATTTTGCACATTTGAAAACAGTATTCTGAGAGAGATCCGCACGCCTTATTAACTTGCCAAAGGAGTCCGTAGCACAGAAAATGACCTCTAAGGTTTATTCCTGCCTTTGAATGTGTACCTTGAACAGTTGTACCCAAATATCCAGAAGGCTATTGTCTTAGTCATCTAGTGTTGCTATAACAGAAATACCACAAGGGGATGGTTTTAATGAAGAGAAGCTTATTTCCTCACAGTCAAAGTAGACCAAAAGTCCAAATTCAGGGCATCAGCTCCAGGAGAAGGCTTTTTCTCTCTGTCAGCCTTCTTCTCTTCAGTGTTCCCCCGGACTAGGAGCATCTCTGCGCAGGGACC
>NW_004443973.1:12759309-12782371 GCF_000243295.1 Trichechus manatus latirostris
GCCTAGCCAAATTGATACACACATTTTTTGGGGGACATAGTTCAAACCATGACAGCTATCAACTAAACCAAACTCAAGTCTTATAAAGTACAGTCATTATCCTACAATGATAGGAATGTAAAAAAGAACCCTTAAAGAACTTGATATGTCTCTTGGAAAACCAACCTAAGAAAAAAACTTACATTTTGTGTGTGTGTGTGTGTGTGTGTGTGTGTGTGTGTGCTTTAAGTGAAAGTTTACAGAGCAAATTAGTTTCCCATTCAATAGTTTATACAGAAATCGTTCCGTGACATTGGTTGCAAACCCTGCAATGTGTCAGTACTCTCCCCATTACCACCCTGAGTTCCCCATTTCCATTTGTCTGGTTTTCCTGCCCCTTGCTGCCTTCTCATCTTTGCTTTGGCACAGATGTTGCACTTTTGGTCTCATATAGATGATTGTTCTAAGGAGCACTTTTCTCATGGGTGTTATTGTTTATCTTACAGGCCTGTTTATAATTTGGCTGAAAGGTGATCTCCAGGAATGGATACAGTTCCAAGTTAGAAGGGTGTCTAAGGGCCATAGTTTTGGGGGTTCCTCCAGTTTCTCTTGGACCAGTAAATCTGGTCTTTTTTATGAAATTTGAATTTTGTTCTACATTTTTTTCCCACTCTAACTGGAACCTTCTATTGTGATCTTGATCAGAGCAGTTGGTAGTGGTAGCCAGGCACTGTTTAGTTCTTCTGGTCTCAGGTTAGTGGAGGCCTGAGATTAACTGGAGTCCTTTGGACTAATTGTTTCCTTGAGTCTTTGGTTTTCTTTACTCTTCTTTTCTCTAGACAGTAAGAAACCAATAGTTGTATAGATGGTCGCTTGCAAGCTTTTAAGGCCCCAGACACTACTCGCCAAAGTAGAATGTAGAACATTGTCTTTATGAACTATGTTATGCCAATTGACCTAAATGTCCCCTGAGATTACATCTTCTTAATCCAGGAAAAAAGAAAGAAAGAAACCGTTGCTGTCTAGTTGATTCCAACTCATAGTGAGTCTATAAGACAGAGTAGAACTGCCCCATTGGGTTTCCAAGGAGCGGATGGTAGATTTGAACTGCCGACCTTTTGGTTAGCAGCTAGACGCCTAACCACAGTATCACCAGGGCTTCTCTTAATCCAGAGCTGTTGTTAAATGCTGAGTTGTCCTGAGTGTCATACTTCTTCAAGATTAAAAAGCATGTCTCTTCATTGCTTACTCTTTACTTACTGGTAGATGTGTTCTTCTATAACCACAAGCAGGTCTGGCAAGAGTGTCTGGGTATTCTGTCCCTCCATCTTTCTACACCTTTCTCCCCTACCTTGGCTCCTCCGTCCCAGCACCTGCTTTTTGTGTGAGAACCCCTGACACTCAGAACTGCCTACCATGGTCAGGGTCCTAGATTGAGATTTACCCTTCCTCCACTCTCTACCAATACGTAGTGATTGTGGGGTCTCTTTCCTGCTAATTGTTGATGATCAGTGGTAATACTAATGATGATAATGACAATTGCTAATACTTATTGACCACTTGGTATGTGCCAAACACAATTCTGTGAACTTTCCATGTATTCATTAATTTAATTCTTACAAAAACCCCATCTTACAGATGAAGAAACTCTTTTGGGGCTCTTCCCTGGTATCATGGATTGAATTCTGTCCCCCCAAAATATCTGTCCACTTGGCTAGGCCATGATTCTCAGTATTGTGTGATTGTCCACCATTTTGCCATCTGATGTGATTTTCCTATGTGTTGTAAATCCTATCACTATGATGTTAAGTAGGCAGGACTCAATCTACAAGATTAGGTTGTATCTTAAATTAATCTCTTTTGAGATATAAAAGACAGAAGCGAGCAGAGAGACATGGGGACCTCATACCACCGAGAAACAAGAGCCAGGAGAATAGCATGTCCTTTGGACCCGGGGTCTCTGCACTGAGAAGCAACTTGACCAGGGAAGATTGATGACAAGGACCTTCCCCCAGAGTTGACCTAGAGAGAAAGCCTTCCCCTGGAGCTGACCTGAATTTGGACTTCTTGCATACTACACTGTGAGAGAATGAACTTCTGTTTGTTGAAGCCATCTACTTGTGGTATTTCTGTTATAGCAACACTAGGTAACTAAGACACCTGGTTAGCCTCTATTTTCCCCAGTACTGCTCACCTGCAGGCTTTGGTAACTTCAACATGTTGGCAAACTTCCACTTGGTTTCTGAGCTGATCCTGACCACTCACCAGCAGATAAAATCTGAAGTTAATTTAGTTTCAGAAAACCTGGTGTAAGCCCTGGGCATTCTGTGCCACTTTAAGCCTTTCCCTACTCCTTTCTATGTTTTCCCAGTCCCCATCTCCTGGGATCTCCTTTTCACTATTTTCTTCTGAAGCACTACAGCTTGTATTTTCTTTCTTATTTAAAAGAATCTCTATCAATTTGGAGTTTATTTGGCTGAGTGCATCAAAAATTCCACAAAAGTTTCTTAAGGCAAATTAGAGGTTTTGTTTTGAGAAGTCCAGAAGTAGAGAGTCCAAAAATGGTATGAAAGTGCCTCATGACACCAGGGACCCAGGTTTCTTTCACCCTTCCAGTCACTCATCTTTAGGGTGTGCTTATCATCTCATGATCTCAAGGTGACAGCTTTCTCTCCAGCATAACATCTGGAGGAAAGATTCATGGCAGAATGTGAGTGCAAGGTGAATCTGCCTCCCTTTAAAGATCTTTACCAGACTATCCACCAAATATCTTCTGTTTACAGAATACTTCTATCTGCAAGAGAGCTGTAAAATATAGTTTGGGGGCTATATTGGTGTTATGGATTGAATTGTGTTTCCCAAAATTGTGTGTCAACTTGGCTAGACCATGATTCCCAGTATTTTGTGGTTGTCTTCCATTTTGTGATCTGATGTATTTACCTTATGTGTTGTAAATCCTAACTTCTATGATGTTAATGAGGCAGGATTAGAAGCAGTTACGTTAATGAGGCAGGACACAAGCTACAGATTAGGTTGTATCTTGAGTCAATCTTTTTTGAGATATAAAAGAGAGAAGTGAGCAGAGAGGAGAGGGCCCTCCTACTACCAAGAAAAAAGAGCCAGAAGCAGAGCATATCCTTTGGACTCGGGGTCCCTGCACTGAGAAGCTTCTAGACCAGGGGAAGATTGATAAACAAGGACCTTCCCCCAGAACCAACAGAGAGAGAAAGCCTTCCCTTAGAACTGGCACCCTGAATTCAGACTTTAGCCTCCTAGACTGTGAGAAAATAAATTTCTGTTTGTTAAAGCCATCCACTTGTGATATTTCTGTTAAAGCAGCACTAGATAACTAAGACAGAATTTAGTACCGAGTGGGTTGCTGCTCTAAGCAGATTTGAAACTATGAATGGGTAGAGGCTGGAAGAGTTTTAAAGTGCCTAATAGTAAAAACCTAGATTGCCCTTGAAGAGATTATTGGTGGAATTATGGACATCAAAGACAATCTCATGAGAACTCAGAAGGAAGTGAGGACAACTTTAACACTGGAGATGGTACAGACGGCAAGAAGCAGCAGCAAGAAACAGCAGCAGCAGAACCAGGAGACCAGTGCAAAACAACACAGGAGCCAGAGAGCTGGGTGCTTCAGGCAGGAGGCTTCCTGGTGGAGTGGGGTGCCTCTGGGCACTTATTGGTACAGCTAGGCTTGCCAACCCATGGAGCAAGACAGCTGAGTGCCTTCCAGCCAAGGTTTACTGGCAGAGTGGGGTACCTCCAGGCACTTGTCAGTAGAGCTAAAGAGCTTTGCAACACTTGCCCGAGCAGGGCAGTTGCTGGGCTGGCTCAGGAGGCCTGAGGAACTGAGGGCCTGAGGGGCTGAGAGGCCAAGGAACCAGGAAGCAGAATCTTAAGAGACAGGGTGCACAGGAAGCAGAGCCGCCTCAGACTCAAAGGGTGGGCCCACAGCCTACTAGATTTCAAAGAGTCAGGTCTTCACCAACTCAGTTCCAGAGTGCAGGGCTGCCATTCATGAGTGCCAGGGGGATGGGGCTGGGTCCACTGCCCAATGCTGAATAGGTGGGGCTTCCATGCTAAAGGATAGAAGAAGGGGCCCTTCTGGAGCTGAGTAGTTAGGGTTGCCACTTGGATGGACTAGGAGAATGGAGCCATCCAAATCCAAGGGAACAGAGTGTTGTCCCAGTGGGCCTGGAAGGTGGAGCTGAAGCCCAGGGCTGAGGGTACTCCACCCAGAATCCAGAGAGTGTGGCCAACACCCAAAGTCTGGAGGGCAGGGCCATTGCATAAATGGTCTCAGAACAGAGGATTATTTTCAAGCCTTGAGAGCTAATGCAATGTGTTCTGTTGAATTGCTTGGTGCCTGTTATCCCTACTTTCCCTCCAATTTCTCCCATTTGTAATGGAAATGTTTACGTTGTGACTGTTCCACTATTGTACTTTGGAAGCAGATAGATTGTATTCTAGATTTCACAGATGAAGAGGAATTTTGCAGAGGATGAGATTTTGGACTTGGAGTTGATTTAAGACTTTTGGGCTGATATGATGAGGTGAATGTATTTTATATGTATCAAGGGCATGAATTTTGGGGGGCCAAAGGGTAGAATGTTATGGATTGAATTGTGTCCCTCAAAAATGTGTGTCAACTTGGCTAGGCCATGATTCCCAGTATTGTGTGGTTGTCCTCCATTTTGTGATCTGATGTGATTATCTATGTGTTGTAAATCCTAATGTCTATGATGTTAATGAGGCAGAATTAGAGGCAGTTATGTTAATGAGGCAGGACACAATCTATAGGATTAGGTTGTATCTTGAGTAAATTTCTTTTGGGATATAAAAGAAAGAAGTGAGCAGAGAGAATAGGGACCTCCTACCACCTAGAAAGAAGAGCCGGGAGCGAAGCACATCCTTTGGACCTGGGGTCCCTGTGCCAAGAAGCGCCTAGACGAAGGGAAGATTGATGACAAGGACCTCCCTCCAGAGCTGACAGAGAGAGAAAGCCTTCCCCTGGAGCTGGCACCCTGAATTCAGACTTCTAGCCTCCTAGACTGTGAAAGAATAAATTTCTGTTTGTTAGACCCATCCACTTGTGGTATTTCTTTTATAGCACACTAGATAACTAAGACAATTGATAAGAAAGAAAAGGAGAATGAATATCGACTGGATAGGCCATTAACAGTCTCTGCTACACAGTCTATGCAAACCTCTGACATATTGCTGTCAAAAGGGTTCTTTTGGAATTGCCCTGAACAAAATGGTATCTTTGCCCATTTAAAAAATTTTTTTAAATTATAAAACATTTAATTCTTACAAAAGAATATATGTAACATGTATGAGGTGTGCTTTGACCATTTTAACTATTTCTGGAAATAATAACATTGTCTAAAGAAGTATCCCACTGGGATGCCTCAATAAATTGTTCAATGTGGTGCAGTGAATTACTTAATATGGCCCTTTTAGCCATGCATGGTCTTTAACTCCTACACAATGATTGGGTGGGACTATGCAAATAAGGCACATGGACCCTTCTGGGGGTGGGACCATGAAAATAAGGTGTATGGAACCCTAGTGGGGGAATTGGTCAATTTTGCCATCCTGCTAAGCTTAAAAGAGAGCCAATTCCAGAGCAGAGTGGCGACTTCACTACCATCCAGAAAGAAGAGCCAGGAGTGGGAGTGTATACTTTGGACACAGGGTCTCTGCACTGAGAACTTCCTAGACCCAGGAGACAGAGAGAGCTGTAACACTGGGGATGGTACAGGATGGTGAGAAGCAGTGGCAAATGTGACAGAGAAACAGCAGCAGGTGCAGAACCAGGAGACTAGCATGAGACAGCCGGTGGGCTTCCCAGCCCATGGAGTGAGATGGCTACAGTGGGTGTGCTGACCCACGGAGCAAGAGAACTGAGTGCCTCCAAGCAGGAGGCTTGCTGGCAGAGTGGGGTGCCTCCGGGAACTTATCAGTGAAGCTAAAGAGCTTTGTAACACTTGCCTGAGCAGGGCAGAGGCCAGGCTGAGAGGAGCCTGTCCTGAGAAGGATGAGAGGAGCCTGTTCTCTGTAAGCTGAATGCAAGGGCTCAGGCCCAAGCAGGGCCCAGTGGCAGAGGCCTACCTGTGGACATGGCTGGAGAAGAAGCTGTCCTGATTGAAGAACTGTATCCTGAGTTGTACCTGTTACTCCCCTAATAAACCCCATAACTGAGTACTGTCTGTGAGTTTTGTGTGGCCATCGTAATTAATTAACAAACCCAGTACAGAAGTAGAGAGTGCCATGGGAGGGACAGCTGGTGTCAGAATTGGTAAAAATGTTGGAGAGAGGAGGTTTATGTCTGACCTCCACTACACAGGATTCAGCTTTGTGCTGATGTTGATCTTGATTCTCTCTCCTCCGCCTTGTGCAGCTAGATGAGGAGGTCTGACGTTGCTGCCACACCATTTTTACATTCAATGACACATTGAAGGTGATCAGGAAGGGTAATGGGGACAAAGCAGAAAGCCTAGTCATGACCGTGAGTGGATCAGTATACCACAAACAAGACCTGATATATAAATAGTCCCATTCTAGTCTCTGAGCTTCAGGAAAAGGAAAACAATGCAGAGGTATTAAATCAAAGTGATCAAAGTCTTGATAATGTGAGTAGTCCCACCATAAAAAATGGAGGAAAAAAAAAAAAAAGGATTTTCAGTTTGGGCTGTTACTGGACTTAAGGTACCTGAGGGCTAGAATTAGGTCTAATAATTCATGGATACAAGACTCACTCAACTCATCCCTCTCCCCACATCCAACTAATGGGCCCATTGTTACTACTGCTAATTTCATTCCAGCAATACTCATCTCAAGCCTAGATTAGCACAACCACCCAATTGGTTTTCTTGCTTCTAGATTTCTCCACCTCCCCCAGTCAATCCATTTTCCACATTACATCAGCAAATAATCCAAAAGTACAAACCTGACCCCATTCCCCTGATCAAAAGTCTTTCAGTGGCACCAGGTTTAAAGAAAACCTTCTTGGCATGGTGTTCAAGGCTTTTCTGATCGAGTCCTTGCTTATCACCCCAGGCTCATCTCCTACCACTCTCCCCAGCACTCTCTGCCACTACCATCTTGACTTATTCATAGGTTCCCCCTATATTCCATGCTCTGTCTTATATTCTGTATTTTTCTTTGCACACAATGATGCTTCAGACTAGAATTCAGTGGCCTCTCTTCTGCCTGATTACTTATCCTAGCCTGATTAAATACAGTAGATACAAATCAGAAAAAGCAAGTAACATTGACTCATGCGTGGGTCCTTTGCAAATATAATCACGTGTATTGCCACTTTGAGCAGTTATACAGTTCTCAGCTTTATAGTAAAATAATTCAGGAAAAGACTGTGAAATGAATTATAAGAATTTTTTGGCCAAATAACTCAATTTGACATAGCAAAAAAAAAAAAAAAAAAAAAAGGAAAGAAATTATAAATGATGAAATAATGTTGAGGGGGAAAAAAAGAATCCATAATCATGATAAAATAGTGCTGAGAGAAAGGAGTCTCTTAATCTCAGATCAGATTCGTTGCTTAACATGCAATGTGCTCACCCCCAAGCTATGCTGGAAACAAAGAAATAACATTCCAGCTCCTCACAGGCTTGGATTCTGTTCTGTTTACACTGACCAAAATGTGGGACACTTAAATAGATTAAGATTTCAAAATCAAGCAGCATCTGCACAAGAAGGGATACATGATTTTTTTTTTTAATCACTATGTTTCTTGGTGGTTACTTAATATAAATTGAGTGGCTGAGCATCTCTGAACTAGATTTACTGGTCATATTTTGGTCAGTCAAGTGCATCCTATGCATTTTCAGATTCTTGCAGGAGAAATACAAATATTAAAAAAATCAATTCTTTGCAATATACTGATTGTTTAAATCAAAAACATTTTTCACAGGTGACTGTGGAATCTCCTGGAGAGTACAAGGCCTCAGCTGTCAGAAAGTGTCTTAGGCTGGGTTCTCTAGAGAAGCAAAACCAGAGAACCCAGTGATACATGTATATATATATATAGAGAGAGAGAGAGAGAGAGAGAGATCAAGAAATGGCTCACGTGATTGTACAGGATTTATATCAAGGAAATGGCTCATAGAGTTGTAGAGGCTGGACAGTCCCAAATCTACAGGTCAGGCATCAGACTGGAGGCTTCTCCTGACTCACGTAGCTGCAGGGACTAACAAATCCAAGATCGGCAGGCAAGATGGTAGGCTGCTGGCTCAAGTCCCAAGAACGGGAGTTCAGATGATGATGAGCCAAATGCAGGATCAAGAGCAGAGCAAAAGCCAGCAAGCTTTGCCAGAAAGTCCATATATATTGGATGCAGGCCATACCCCCAAGGAAACTCCCTTTCAATTGATTGGCTGTTCCTAGCAGATCTCATCATGGAAGAGATTACATTATATTAGATCTCATGGAGGTGATTACAGCAGTACATAACTGCCAAACTGCATCGTAACTGCCAAACCACTGAGAGTCATGGCCCAGCCAAGTTGACACACAAACTTAATCATCACAGAAGGGATCCCGGGTGGCAAAATGTCTCTTAGCCCAGACCTCATGAGACTCATGATTGTGCCCCATGGAGAGCATAGAGTGTGTATGGTAAATGAAAGGTGATCAAACTGTGTCTCACTAGGGTACTTAAACAGCCCACATGGATAGCTTACTAGTTATGTGTCAGGCAGCTTTGGTGCTCTGGGTGGTCCAGAGCATCAGCAGTAGTCTACTGGAAGGCTACAGAGCTGCCAAAATGTCTTTCAAGAGAGATTTGTTGGTGAGTACCTGTGAAACACTCCCTATGACCACGAGCTCACCTCTCTTATCCTTTACATTATTTTGTCCTTTGTGTCCTCAAACTCAGGGGAATACAAATGGAGCTCTTCACGCCCCTCTAACTAGAGTTGAAGTTAAGGGGCAGTTACCCCTCTACCCTTTCCCCTAGGAAGGGAGAGAACAAACTCACTGCACAGCTTTGCCCAAGAAAAATTCCTCATAAAATAGTCTGTCCCCACTTTCACAATCTTTTTATATCTTCCTTGTGGGATTTATAGCTATATAACATGTTCTAGGTCATCTGCTTTGAAATTTCCACTTGGTAGTCTGGCACCACACTTTGGATTTTCACATCAGTCCTATCATGGTGCCTGTATTAGTTTTTTATAGCTGCTGGAACAAATTGCCACATACTTAGCAGCTTGTGTTGTTGTTGTTGTTAGCTGCTGTGAAGTCGCCCCCTGACTCATGGCGACCCCATGTACAATGGGATGGGACCATTGTGACCCATAGGGGTTTCACTGGCTGATTTTCAGAAATAGATCACCAGACCTTTCTTCCTAGTCCGTCTTAGTCTGGAAGCTCCTCTAAAACCTGCTCAACATCATAGCAACATGCAAGCTTCCACTGAGGAGTGGTGGCTGCACTTGAGGTGCATTGGCCAAGAGATGACTCCGGGTCTCCTACACTGAAGGTGAGAATTCTATCACCGAACCGTTGCTGCCTGTCTAGTCATCTAGTGCTGCTCTAACAGAAATACGACAAGTGGAGGGCTTTAACAAAGAGAAGTTAATTTTCTCACAGTCTAGTCGGCTACAAGTCCAAATTCAGGGCATCAGCTCCAGAGGAAGGCTTTCTGTCTGTGTTGGCTCTGGAGGAAGGTCCTTGTCATCATCAGTCTTCGCCCGGACTAGGAGCTTCTCTGTGCAGGAACCTCGGGTCCAAAGGACGCACTCTGCTCCCAGTGCTTCTTTCTTAGTGGTATGAGGTCCCCCATTCTCCACTTGCTTCCCTTTAGTTTTATCTCTTACAAGAGATAAAAGGTGGTGCAGACCAAACCCCAAGGAAACTCCCTTTACATTGGATCAGGGATGTGACCTGGGTTAGGGTGGTGTTACAATCCCACCCTAATCCTCTTTAATGTAAAATTACAATCACAAAATGGAGGACAACCACACAACACTTGGAACCATGGCCTAGCTAAACTGATAACACACATTTTCTGGGGGACACAATCCAGTCCATGACACTGCCCTCAGTTAGCAGCTTAACCAGTGCAAATTTATTATCTTACATTTCTGTAGGATGGAAGTTTGACATTGATCTCACGGGCTAAAAGGAGTCAGCATTTCCTTTCTGGAGGTTTTAATAGAAAATCCATTTCCTTTCATGGCCCCCTTCCTCCATCTTCAAAGCAAGCAACATTGCATCTCTCCGTGCCTTTCTTCCATGTCACATCTCTTTCTCTGACCCTCTTCTTCTATCTCCTGCTTCTACTTTTAAAGACCCTTATCCCACTTGGACAATTCAGGATAATCTCTTTATTTTAAGGTCAGCTGATTATCAACCTTAATTCTAGCTACACTTCAATTCCCCTTTGCCATGTAACCTAACATATTCATAGATTCTGGGGATTAGGACGTGGACATCTTTAGAGGGAGCATTACTCTATGTAAACACAGAGCTTCAATCAAAACTTCCAATTTACACAACCAAAAGAGTCCAAGTACAATAATAAGGTACTGTGAACATAAGCCCATGGACATAAACACTCTTTTACATCCCTGTAATATTATAATGTGTGGATATACCATAAATTTAACTGTGTCTGTATTGTTGGATAGTTAGGTTCTGTCCAATTCTTTATTATTACACTGCAATGAAAATCTCTGTAGTTAATTTTTGGCACTTATAGTGAAAGTTTTGGGTCAACTTAAATAAGCT
This sequence comes from Trichechus manatus latirostris, assembly GCF_000243295.1. Lineage (NCBI taxonomy): Eukaryota > Metazoa > Chordata > Mammalia > Sirenia > Trichechidae > Trichechus > Trichechus manatus. Next base: position 12,770,053 of record NW_004443973.1, read on the forward strand.
GGATCTACATTTCCCAGAATCCCCTTCCCTGCATGGCTCTCATTAGTGATAACCATAAGAAACTTTTGCTTGAGATTTTGATGGGGGAAGTGAAGCAGCAGTCTGCTTATGCTTGGAAGGTTGGGGTAGGGTCAGATACTGTTACAGCTCATGTACACTGTCGTGGATCTGCTGGCTCACCTTGTTATAGTGGGCAGCAGCCAGGCCTGTCCAGTTGGATTTCCCTGGCGCCCACCAAATTCAGCTTCTCTAAATCTTGGTCCAAGAGCATGTGGTAAAGTGCGCTGGATCTTCTCTAAGTCTTTACATCATTGAAGTTGGGTGTTCAGAAGCAATGAGAAGCAGATACAATTTCCGTTTCATTAGTTTCAGCTCATCCTGTAGGTTCCAGTTTATCCTTGCTGTCATCCACGTCACATTCATCTTTCCTTCCTAACTGCAAGCCCTGCTGACTTCAGGCCCACCACTAGACAAAGGGCTGCCATCTTACACAGACTGCACAACTAGCTGTCAAAACGGTGTAAGGTCCAAGGCCTATACGAATCTCTCTATATCACTCGTATTAGTCTGCTTCTCTAATCAAACCCTAACTGGTACACATTCATAATCACTTCCTTTGGACAAATTCCTAGAAGTGCAAAACTAGGTGGAGATAATTCATTTTTATACTCCCTTAAATATTTCTCTTTTTTTTTTCATGTTTTGTATTTAGTGAAATCTTTTTTGAAAAAAACTCCAGCTTATTTATACTCTATTAAGAAGAAGAATCAAAATAAGGTATTTTGTCCACACTTGTGCCAGAATTTTTATGTCAGAGCAGTGCACCACTAGACCATGGTGCCCATGGCAGTAGCAAGAATCTAGAATTCAAGGGGAAGGCCAGACCCACTTGCTGAGTCACCCCTTGATGACACCCTAAGATAACAAAACCTTTAAGATTCTGTTTTTTGTTAAAGACATAAATATTTCATTTAGGGTCCACTTCTTTAGGTGGAGTCCTGTCTCTGAATCCCTGATATTGGTAGACTCTCTGTTCCAACTGTTACCACATACATATTTGGATAATTGTTTCTTATTCCTGCTTTCTCGATGTCCATGTTTGGTCCACCTGCTGCAACATACCATGTAAATGGCATCATCTAGGATTGTGCAGTGCATGATCTGAACTACTATATGTGGTATCCCAGACCATTTAAGTTACCCCAGCTGCATTTCCTCTTACAGACTTGGTCTTTCTACCTGTTGTTCGTGGCCATAGCTTTTATGTTCTGTCTGCTGGGCTGAACATTCACCTATGGCCAACATCAGATGGATCTGTCTCCTCAGGGCCTTCCTCAACCTGGTAAGCAGATTAGCTCTAGGAGTAGCAGCTATAGGAATCAGTGTATTCTAGACCACTGTAATTAACCAGGCCAAGTCTAGGTCTAGCTGTGTACCAAACTATGACAAATCCAGCTTCCAGAAACTCCTCATAGCTCTTCTTCTCATTTATTAGGTAATAAATTTACATCTGATGATTACTTAAGTCTAAAGTGCTAAAAAACAAGATTCTAGTAACCTCTTGGCTCCTTTCATGTGACATCATGAAGGCTTTCTTTGCCTATGTACAGGGCTGTAAAAGGCACTGGTGTGAGGACCTTGTTGGCTGAGAATCCCACTGTAACAACATTTTCTGGCAAAGATAGCACCTGCCAACTATGAAATAGGGGATGGGATTTCTTTCCCAAGGTTCCCGTATCTGCTGTGATTCAGATCTTGCTTAGCTCTGTCTGTGTGGGAACAATTTTTATTTGGGGCAATTAAGCACTAATGTTTTTTTGTTTTGTTTTGTTTTTTTAATTTGCATGACTTACCCAGGTTAAAACATCGTATGGCCTTTTAAGGAAATGTATAATGACCTAGAAGGCCAGCCCTAGCTCTCTGGTTCAGTACATACATTGAAATTGAGAAGAATATATCCACATATTCTGACCTTAAATATTTTTCCAAGATTAACTTAGAACACTTTACATTGATTCTAGAGTGGTATAGTCTTTGGGACAAAGATATTTGCCTGTCTTAGTCATCTAGTGCTGCCGTAACAGAAATACCACAAGAGGATGGCTTTAACAAAGAGAAGTTTATTTCCTCACAGTAAAGTAGGCTAAAAGTCCAAATTCAGGGTGTCAGCTCCAGGGTAAGGCTCTCTCTCTGTCGGGCTTCTCTGCGCACGGACCCCGGTCCAAAGGATGTGCTCTGCTCCCGGCACTGCTTTCTTGATGGTATAAGGTCCCCCTGTCTCTCTGCTCATTTTTCTCTTTTATAGCTCGAGAGATTGCCTCAGGACACAATCCAATCTTGTAGATTGAGTCCTGCCTCACTAACACAACTGCCGCCCATCCTCCCTCATTAACATCATAGAGGCAGGATTTACAACACATGGGAAAATCACACAATACCGGGAATCACGGCCCAGCCAAACTGATACACATATTTTTTGGGGGACATAATTCAATCATAACATTGTCATTATTCTTAAAGTTTGGGTGGGAGCCTTTGTAAGTAATGGTTCTCTATAAGCACTAGAATGATTATTTTAATCATTTAGAATGTCTTCTTTGTTACTAAAATCCAACTCCAATGAATGAGAGATTGTTTTCCCCATCACTGGCATCCTCTGTGCATCAAAAGTGAACCTTAGAACAATGATAATTCCATTATTATGCTGGAAGCAGACTTACACAGTGAGTCTTGTATATTTTAGCTGCTTTTATCTGTTGGGTAAGCCGCAATCTCTCTGTGTCTCACTTTTCACCTAGGATGAAGTAGGGTAATAATCCAGGTATTCTTTACCATCCTTCCAGTTCTAAAATAATTTAATCTTTTAAAAATGGTATTTACCTGTGACCCAAATGTTTACAATGTCTGGTAGAGTTCTCAAGAGCAAATGCCAAAGAGTACGACTATTGCAAAATCAATATACGAGAGTAAAACTCAGATTTTCTAACCATGGTGTTTACTTAGTTTGGATACATTCTAAAGAAGAACTATCAATTCCTTATGCAGTTTAATCAAATATAATTTAATTAGTGGCTGAAGCATAGAAAGTATAAGAAGATACTCTTCTGGTCAAATATAGGCAAGTTATCAGATTCCCAAAGTAATTAAAGTGATATGCACATAAAATTGCTTCACCTTGAAGTTAGTCTGCATTAGATACTCTAGTCTCTTAAATCAGAAAACCTGGATGACATGAAGAGCCTTTTCCCTTGTTTCCTTCAAGGACTCTGTCAACTTGGCTAGGCTATGGTGCTCAGTTGTTTGGTCAAACATTAGTTTAGACTCTGTTATGAAGTAGTTACATGTGATTAAATTAGTTGGCCTTTTATTCGACAAAGTCCAGCACCCATTCCTGATAAAATCTCTCAATAAAATAGATATAGAAGAGAAATTTCTCAACATAATAAAGGGCATCTATGCAAAACCAAAGGCCAATATCATTCTTAATGGAGAGAGGCTGAAAACATTCCCCTTGAGAACAGGAGCAAGACAAGGATGCCCTTTATCACCACTTCTATTTAACATTGTGTGGGAAGTCCTAGCTAGAGCAATAAGGCAAGAAAAAGAAATAAAGGGCATCCAAATTGGTAATGAAGAGATTAAACTGTCCCTCTTTGCAGATGATATGATACTATACACAGAAAACCCTAAAGACTCCACAAGAAATCTACTGGAACTAACAGAAAGATTCAGCAGAGTAGCAGGATACTAGATAAACATTCAAAAATCAGTTGGATTCCTATACACCAATAAAGAGAATGATGAAAAGGAAATCAGGAAAACAATACCATTTATAATAGCCCCTAAAAAAATAAATTACTTAGGAATAAATCTAACTAGGGTTGTAAAAGACCTATACAAAGAAAACTACAAAACACTACTGCAAGAAACTAAACTAGTTGGCCTTAAGTAAAGCTGTTTATCTTCCATAATGTAGGTGGAACTTATCCAATCAGTTGAAGGCCTTAAGAGCAAAAAAAAGGAGTTTTTCCTAGGGAGTATTCTGCCTCCAGACTACAAATGGATATTTTTCCAGAACTCCTCCACTCTTTACTCTTCTTGCCACCTGGCCTACGGATTTTGGGACACAAGACTGTAGGAATCTCTGGCCTGTCGCCTGACCTACAGATTTTGGACTTGCCAGCCCCCCACAATAACATGAGCCAATTCCTGAAAATAAATCTTTCTCTCTCTCTCTCTATATATATATCTCAGTGGTTCTGTTTCTCTAGAGAACCCTAAGACAGGACTTTACTACTATAATTTTAAAAGCAGAAATGGTGTTTTAATCAGTTATGTACTAAGTTAATGATTATTGCTTATGTTCTTAAGGTTTAGCTATAGTTAAGTTTATGAATGCTTAAGAGGTGGGGCTAATTTTTCACCATAAAAATAACATTGGTTAGTGCTATATAAGTTTACAGTGCAAAGGAAGTAAGATAATAGAGCCTGTTGCCCATTTTAGCTGCACACTTTGAATTCTATGACACCTAATCTATTACAGGACTTCAGACTTGCATGCTTATTCAAATTACTTCAAATAAATAATTAATGGATTTATTGACTAGATTAAAATTTCAGCAGTAATAAATGTTTGTGAAGCTTGGTTCTTGATAGGGAAAGAAAAACAAGGTATTCTTCCATACGTAAAGAATAACACTTGGGACACCAGAGACTTGCTTTACAGTCCAATATTTGGTCAACTTTGTTTTAATATTTCAGATGTACTTGAAAAGTTTGACTTTTCCCCAAATCCCATAAAAATCTCCTTTTTAATAGGGTCAGTGAAATATCCAAATTGTTATACTGCATCTATACTATGTGAAAAGTAAATGTTCTCTATTTCTTTTAAATTGTATAAAGTAAATATTCTGTATAGTTCAGTATTTATAAGCAATATTCTTTTGCAAACAGAAATATGGTGGTGTAACAACAAGACCTTGCAAACTTTAGAATGCTTAAGAACTACCTGGAAAACCCAACAGAAAAATAGGCTAAGGTTAGGAATGTAACAGCTGATAGGAAAGGAAATAATTTTCTCTTAGACATATGAAAAGGTATTCAACCTCGTCCACAATAAAAAAAATAAAAATTATAAAATACCATTTTCACTTATTAGATTTGATGAATATCAAATAGTTTTATAATGCATTTGCTGAGAATGTGGGAATATGGGTATGATCATATGATCATATCTGGTGGAAGTATAAACTGATGCAACCTCTATGGGGGAAATGTAATCCTGCAATTTTATTTCTAGGGATTTATAATACAGATATACTCATGTAGGTGTGAAATGATACTACGACGTTGTTTATAATGATTATTTATAACATTGTAAACGATTTGATATAATCTGAAGGTCCATCATTGAGGAACTGGCTAAATAAATTCCATACAATAGATTATTATGCAGCCTTATGAAAGAATGAAGAAATTCTACATGTTCTGATCTAGAGCAATGTGCAGGATATATTGTTGTTATTGTCAGGTGCTGCCAAGTTGGTTTCAACTCATAGTGACCCTATGTACAACAGAACGATACGCTGCCTGATCCTGTGCCATCCTCACGATCATTGTTGTTTGAGCCCATTGTGGCAGTCACTGTGTCAATTCATCTTGTTGAGGGTCTTCCTCTTTTTTGTTGACCCTCTACTTTACCAAGCATGATGTCCTTCTCCAGGGACTGGGGTCCAAAGTACATGAGATGAAGTCTCGCCATCCTCGATTCTAAGGAGTATTGTGGCCGTACTTCTTCCAAGACAAATGTGTTCATTCTTCTGGTAGTCTATGGTATATTCAATATTCTTCACCAACACTATAATTCAAAGGCATTAATTCTTCGATCTTCCTTATTCATTGTTCAGCTTTTGCATGCATATGAGGTGATTGAAAATACCAGGGCTTGGGTCACCTTAGTCCTTAAAGTGACATTATTGCTTTTGAACAAATTTCATTTCTTTCTTTCTTTTTTTTTTTAATAATTTATTTTGTTTGATTTCTTGACTGCTGCTTCCATGGGTGTTGATTGTGGATCCCAGTAAAATGAAATCCTTGACAACTTCAATATTTTCTCCATTTATCATGATGTTGCTTATTGGTCCAGTTGTGAGGATTTTTATTTTCTTTATGTTGAGGTGTAATCCCTACAGAAGGCTGTAGTTTTTGATCTTCATCAGTGTTTCAAGTCCTCTACTTTCAGCAAGCAAGTTTGTGTCATCTGCATATTACGGGATGTTAATTAGTCTTCCACCAATCCTGATGCCTTGTTTTTCTTCATGTGGTCCAGCTTCTCAAATACTTTGCTCAGCATACAGATTGAATAAGTACGGTGAAAGGATACAACCCTGACACACACCTTTTCTGATTTTAAACCATGCAGTATCCCCTTGTTCTATTCAAACGACTGCCTCTTGTTCTATACACAGGTTCCTTATGAGCACAATTAAGTGTTCTGGAATTCAGTTTGTCATACTGTGGTTGCTTGTGTGTTGCTGTGATGCTGGAAGCTATGTACCAGTATTTCAAGTATCAGCAGCATCACCCACAGTGGACAGGTTTCAGTGGAGCTTACAAACTAAGACAGACTAGGAAGAAGGACCTGTGGATTTACTTTGGAAAAAAAAAGTGGCCAGTGAAATCCTTATGGATATATTGTTAGGGATTTCCAAATATGGCATTATGGCTGACTAACTGCACTGAAGTATCCTTCTCCTAAGGAACAACTAGATCTTGGATAGACTCCAATTCTTTCAAATATTGTTGGTCTCTCAACAAGGGGTAGGGAAGTTCTCCAAAGACTCTTATCCTCCAAAAAAGAAGAGGGAAATGCTGTTAGTAGTAGTGCTATTATCAGGATACTGAGGCTTTGGCCAATACAAGACTGGGGGGGGGATGAACTGAGCCAAGATTCTGAATGGTCCTAGGATGGTGGCATCCCTGGCTATAGGCAGAAGGAGAAACAAACACACTCTGGAGGCGAGCTTTCTCAGTTTAGGGCAATAGAACTCTCATAGATTAAAATCGAGCAATGAGCTCATAATCAAAGATGACCAAGATCATGAGAAGGCAAGGTAAGTCAGTTTTAATGACAGAATGCATGAACAATAAACAAAATACAGAAAATCTATGAATAAAATGTTTAATAAATAAAGGAACACAAAAACCAGTTTCACATAGATTGAAGACCTAGATAAGAAAGGCAAAACTATAAAGTTCTTAGAAGAGAAAGTAGGAGACAGTATCTTCATGGCCTCAGGATAGTAAAGAATTTATAAAAGAAGATGCAAACTATAACAACCATAAAATAAAAAGATTTATAAGTTCAACTATATTAAAATTAAGAACTTCTGTTCCTCAGAGACTCCATTATTGTTAGATATTGTTAGAATAAGAAAAAGGCAGAAGATATTTGTAATACATATAATGAACAAAGTCTAGTAAGCATTACTATTACAAATTGACAAATTCATGGGGTGAAGAGAAACCCAACAGAAAAAGGGGTAAGAGATTTTAATCGGTACTTTACAAAGGTGATATCCATATGACCAATAAATAGACAAAGTGGAGCTCTACCTTTAATCATTAGGGAAGTAAAAATTAAAACCACAATGGGATACACACCTATCAGATTGGAAAAAAATTAAAAGTCTGACAATATCAAGTGTTGGAGAGGAAGTGAGCAATTGGAATTCTCAAATACTGCTGGTAAGATTGCAAATTGGTTCAATCTTTTTGAAAAATAGTGTGTCATTATCTAATAAAGTTGAACATATACATACCCTCTAACTCAATGATTTTACTTCAAGATATAGACCCTAGAGAAGTACATGCACATGTGTACCCAGATATATGTATGAGATGCTCATGGTTGGATTATTAATAACTGGCTCATACAACCAAATGCCCACTAACAGTAGAATGGATAAATAAAATGTTGGTCTATTGATATAACTGATTATTATACAATAATAAAAATCAACTAAAATATAACAAAAGGAACAAACTGGAGAAACATACATCAGCATAAATGAATCTCCAAATGCCCACTAACAGTAGAATGGATAAATAAAATTTTGGTCTATTGATATAACTGATTATTATACAATAATAAAAATCAACTAAAATATAACAAAAGGAACAAACTGGAGAAACATACATCAGCATAAATGAATCTTATAAACCTAATGTTGAATAAAAAAGCAAGATACAAAACAATATGTATAATATAAATCTATTTACATAAAATTAAAAAGGAGGCAAAAATAAACTCTTTTTTAGGGATAAATTTACAGGCAGTAAAATTTAAAGGAAAAACAAGGAAATTACTATAACAAAAACCAAATAAAACCAAACCCATTGCCATCCAGTCTGACTCATAGCGCCCCTATAGGACAGAGTAGAACTGCCCCCATTGAGTTTCCAAGGAGCGCCTGGTGGATTCAAACTGCCAACCTTTTGGTTAGCAGTGTAGCTCTAACCGCTATGCAACCAGGGTTTCCACTATAATAAAGTCAGGATAATAGTTACATCATGGGGGAAGGATAGAATTGTAATCAGAAAGGCATACACATGTGGCTTCTAGGGTGCTGATGATGTTCTATTCTTGACCTGGGGGATGGGTTATGTGGTTGTTTTGTGGCTTCTTTCTGAATTATTCATTTTCCAGGATGCATGTTATATTTCACAGTTTAATTTTAAAAAGCGGGTGGGGAATAAAGGACACAGTTACAAAGATAAACAAGCCACAAAAAATTATCAGCGATGAACTGGCAGATTTGGGGAAAAAAATAGAACTTTTCAAGTACACATGGAATACTAAGCAAAACTGATCAAATGCTAGACCATGAACCAAGTCTCAACAAATTTCAAAGAACTGAAATGATACTGATTATATTCTCTGACTACAGTGGAATTAAGCTAGAAATATATAATAAAACTCTAAGTAGAAAATCTACACATACTTGTAAATTAAGAAATATATTTCTAAATATTTCATTATTCAAAGAAGAAATCTTTATTAGAAAATATCTTGAATTGATTAATAATGAAAACACAACCTGTCCTAACTTGGGAGATGTAGCAAAAGCTATGCTGAGAGGGAAATGTACAGCCTTAAATGCATATACTAGAAAAGAACTGAAAAACTAATGATCTAAGTATTTAGCTCATGAAATTAGAAAAAGAACAGAAAATGAAATCCAGAGAAAGTGGAAGAAAGGAAAAGATAATGTTAAAAACAAAAATTCATGCAATGAAGTTGGACCTCTACCTCACACTATATTAACAAATTAACTCAAAATGGATCAATGACCTAACTATAAAATCTAAAACCATAAAATTCTTATAAGAAAACATGGGATAAATTTCCTTATTTTTGTTGATGGGTTCAGGGACACGACACCAAAAGCACTAGCAACAGAAGAAAAAAATAGATACATTAGACTTCAACAAAATTTAAAACTTTTGTGCACCAAACGACATTATCAAAAAAATGAGAAGACAATCCACAGAAAGGGAGAAAATAGTTGTATATCACATATCTGATAAAAGTTTAATATCCAGAATATATACAGAACTCTTACAATAAAACAATAAATAGACAAAACCCATTTAAAAATGGGCAAAGAACTTGAATAGACATTTCTCCAAAGAAGATATACAAATGGTGAACCAGCACATAAAAAGATACTCAACGTCATTGTCATTAGGCAAATGCAAGTCAAAACCACAAAGAGATACCACATCACATCCACTGGGATGCCTATAATAATAACAAAACAAAAAGCAAATGGAAAATAATAAGTGTTGGTGAGGATGTGGAGAAATTGGAACCCATGCATGTTGCTGGTAAGAATGTAAAACAGTGCAGCCACTGTGGAAAACAGTTTGGCAGTTGCTTGAAAAGTTAAACATATACTTACCATTGACCCAGCAATTTCATTCCCAGGTGTATACCCAAAAGAATTGAAAGCAAAGATTCAAACAGATCCTTGTACATCAATGTTCATTGCAACATTATTCACAACAGTCAAAAGGTGGAAACAACCCAAATGTCCAGCAACAGATGAACTGATAAACAAAACGTGGTATATACATACAATGGAATATTGCCTGTTGTCAAATTGATTTCAACTCATGGTAACCCCATCTGTTACAGAGTAGAATAGTTTCATAGAGTTTTCTTGGCTGTAATCTTTACGAAGCAGTTTGCTGGGCCTTTCTTCTGCAAAGGTGCTGGGTGGGTTCAAACTATCAACTCTGAGATTAGCAAACCACTTGTGCCATCTAGGGACCCAATGGAATATTATTCAGTGGTAAAAAGGAATGAAGTTCTAATATGTGCTTCAACGTGGATGAACCTTGAAAACATCACGTCAACTGAAATAAACCAGACACAAAAGAACAAATATTGTGTGATCCCACTTACATGAAATATCTAAAATAAGAAAATGCATAGAGACAAAAGTAGATCAGTTGTTACTAGGGGCAAAGAGGAGGAGAGAATGAAGAGTTACTTTTTTTTTATTGTACTTTAGGTGAAGGTTTACAGAATAAATAGTTTCTCATTAAACGGTCAGTACACATGTTGTTTTATGACATTGGTCAACAACCCCACAACATGTCAACACTCTCCCTTCTTGACCTTTTTTTTTTTTTGGTGAAAATATACATAGCCAAAGATACACCATTTCAAAAATTTCTATATGCACAATTCAGTGACATCGATTACGTTCTTCCAGTTGTGCTGCTATTCTCACTTCAGATGAAGGTTTACAGAACAAAATAGTTTCTCATTAAACAGTTAGTACACATGTTGTCCTATGACAATGGTTAACAACCCCACTACACGTCAACACTGTCCTTACTCAACCTTGGGTTCCCTATCACCAGCTTTCCTGTCCCCTTCTGCCTTCTAGTCCTTGTCCCTGGACTGCTGTGCCTCATTAGTCTCGTTCTGTTTTATGGCAAATGCAAGTCAAAACCACAAAGAGATACCATATCACATCCACTGGGATGCCTATAATAACAACAACAAAAAAAGCAATCCCTGGCTGAACAGTGAACCTCGGAAGTGACTTCACCACTGAGCTAAAAGGGTGTCTGGGGGCCATACCCTCGGGGTTTCTCCAGTTTCTTTGAGGCCAGTAAATCTGGTCTTTTTTTGGTGTGTTAGAATTTTGTCCTACATCCTTCTCCGACTCTGTCCAGAACCCTCTGTTGTGATCCTGGTCAGAGCAGTCAGTGGTGGTAGCCGGGCACCATCTAGCTCTACTGGACTCAGTCTGGTGGAGGCCTTGGTAGCTGTGGTCCGTTAGTCCTTTGGACTAATCTTTTCCTTGTATCCTGTTCTTGAAGAGTTACTTTTTAATGGGTACGTTTGTTTGGGATGACAGTTGCACAACATGGTGAATATAATTAATGCCACTGAATTGTACACTTAAAAATGGTTAAAATGACAAATTTTCTGCTATATATATTTACCACAGTAAAAAACTAATGAAATCTGGAAAAAAAAGATACCCTCACATATTAACATATCAAATAACTAGTAATAAAACTAAAGAAAGATGTTTAAGACCTCTACACAGAAAATCTAAAAACAATTTTTTTGAGAAATTGAAAATGATCTACATAAATACAGGGATATACTATGTTGATGTATTGGAAGACTCAAAATAGTAAATATGTCATTTTTCCCTAAGTTTGTATGTAGAGTCAGTGCAACCCCAATCAAAATTATAGGGAGTTAATTTTTGTGGAATTGACAAGCTGATTCTAAAATGTATATGTTAGGGTCAAGAATATCTATGACACTTCTGAGAAAGAAGAATGTGCAAGTACGTACTCTACTAGATATTAGGACATTTATAAATCTGCATTAGTTAATACAATGTAGTATTGGTGAAAATACTGGAAAATAGGCAAGTGGAGAATAGGGCCCATATATACCCGTTGCTGTCAAGTCAATTCCAACACAGTGACCCTTTAGGATAGAGTAAACTGCCCCACAGGGTTTCCAAGGGTCAACAAAAAAGAGGAAGACACTCAATGAGATGGATTGACACAGTGGCTGCAACAATGGGTTCAAACATAGCGACAATTGTGAGGATGGCGCAATGTTTCTTTCTGTTGTGGGTGGGGTTGTTATGAGTCGGAACTGACTGGATGGCACCTAACAACAACAATCTTTTTTTTTATTGTACTTCAGGTGAAGGCTTACAGAACAAATAGTTTCTCATGAAACAGTAGTACACATATTGTTTTATGACATTGGTTA
>NW_004443973.1:12782997-12798511 GCF_000243295.1 Trichechus manatus latirostris
GTCATTCGGACTAATCTTTTCCTTGTATCCTGTTCTCTTCATTCTCCCTTGCTCCCGAAGGGATGAGACCAGTGGAGTATCTTAGATGGCCGCTCACAGTCTTTTAAGACCCCAGAGACTACTCACCAAGGTAGAATGTAGAACACTGACTTTATAAACTGTACAATAACAATTTTTACGGAAACAGACTGCTACATCTTTTTCCTGCAGAGCGGCTGGTGAGTTTCAACCACTGACCTTTCAGTTAGCAGCCAAGAGTTTAATCACAGTGCCACCAGGGCTCCTGATAGTGACCCTATAGGACAGAATAGAACTGCCTCATAGAGTTTCCAAGGAGCAGCTGGTGGATTTGAACTGCCAACCTTTTGGTTAGCAGCTGAGTTCTTAACCACTGCGCCACCAGGGCTCCGAGTGTCTTATATAGACACTTGATTTATGACAAAGGTAGCACTTATGATGCTGGATTAATTGGATTTTTTTATTAAAAAAAAGAGTTAGCCCTCATATCCTGCCATAAAAAATCAATTCCAGGTGGACTGTAGCTCTAAATGTGAAAGATGAGGATCACAGAGACAAAGACCCAAAACATTCAGAATGGGGGTGAGAAGGGAGATTTACTTTTTACTTTTGAACATTCTCAATCTTTAAATTGCAATGAACTATGAGGTCCTGCTATAGCATATCTAAGTGACACTGGGACATGCTGGCTCAGTAATTCCTCACAAAAAAATCTAGATTCCTTTCCTGAAATACAGACCTTGTCAGAAACCATTTCATTCCTTTGTGATAAGGATTATGAGGCCAAGGAGCTTCACTGAGCTGATTCCCAGGTTTCCTGTCCTCAGTCATATCCTAACAGAGTCCACTCCCAAACAGGGCATTCCACCTGCTTCCAACACCTTGGATCCCTGCTGCATTAAGGATCTCTCCTTATACTTGCAGAGTGGTTAATTCATAATCCTTCATGAGTCTGGACAGTTCTGCTAAAGAGAACTCTTTGCCACTCCCCTCCATCCTGATAAATATATTGATTCTCCTCAAATCACCAATATATTTTTTAAAAACCTCAAAGATAAAGACATGTCCTAGGTATTGAAAACAATACCTGTAGTAGCATATCCCAAATGACACTGTTCATTAAAAATGACTTAGTGATGATGCACTTCTGAACCCACGTGTAATTCTCAGTAGAATTTTAGATTAGCATCACAGACATGAAAATAGTCTTGTTTCATCAATCTGTATGTAATTATAGTATTCATTGACATGAAATTGTACTAACTAGCTGCACCTCCTTGCCTAACATACTCTTCCGGCAGGTATTAACTATTATTAAAATTTATTTTGTTTTATTCCTATGTCATTAAAAGCACTATTAATAATGCTGTTCTTTGCAGATAGAAATGTGTTCAGTGATCAAACTCAGGAGACAGCCACAAAAGTTGCTGTGCCTAAGTATGTGTTTTGGTAGGTATTAGTGGGCCTGTCCTTTTGATGACTCAAATATTCTTAGACATTTCTGTGTAGTCAATTAAGTTCAAAATGAATAACAGGTATTTATCATGGCACTCTGTTGAAATTCTTAGATTCTGAGACTGAAAAAGTTAATAATTGTTCAGAAATTCATACACACTTATAACATAGTCACTATTTTGCTGTCACTAGTGTCAACATTTATTAAAAAACAGGTATTACCGTATTTTCACAAGATCATGGAATTAATCTGCAGGCTCATGTGTACTCATGGATTGAATACCTACTAAGGGTCAATTGAATACCTACCAAGGGCTATTCCTGCTGTTGAGATTTCACTCCTTAATAAAACAGTAGCATGTAAGCTTTTCCCTCAGGTCTGCTTTTGGTGGAAACCAGGTAAGATAGCTCTCAAATCTTTTACAGCTATTTTGTCCATACTTTGACAGCCATTTTCTTACCTGATTTAATCGCCTTTCCAAAGCATTCAATCTTTTTAACAGAAAAAGTAAACGTTCTTTTAATACTCACATTTCATGCTTAATGTAATAAATAAATTATATAATTACAATAACTCACATAACTGGCATAAAGAGGTTTGGAAACAAATATAATTGGCCCTTGTTATGTATTCAATCCATGAGTTTACAGGAGAGCAGCCATGAACTAATTAATTTTGTTTGGCTTGCACAGTCTTTTATAATTAGAGCTAAGGGCCATCATTTAAAAATTAGAATATTTAACATAAATCATGATTTCCACCTTCTTAAAAGAAAAAAAGGTCTGGAAACACTGGATTCATGCATAAAACAGACCTCACACAGGCTTGAAGAAATCAGGGCCTCCTGAAGGATGTTAAACCTAGGAAATTGACCTTTACCTAGTCTCAGAGAAAAAACTGGGGACTGCACTGGGATTGCTTTGCATTAGTTGTACCTGGTGAACAGGAGGCATGCAGTCAGAGTCTCTACAACCAGGAAAGTATAAAGTTCCCTAGGACAAGGCAAAATTGAGCCGCTCATGCCTGGGGGAATCTCACCTGAACAAGTGGTGTCATTATCAGCTGTACATCCTTGTGAGAATTTGTAAAGCCTGTACCTCCATCATGCTGTATTGTACCCTGCATTCGAGGACCATCTCTTTAAATTTTCATACACATTTCTAGTAAAGAAACCTTCCCGTCCTCTGTGTTTTTGGTCACTCCGTTATTCATATCACTTTTCTGTTTGATACAGATCGGTATCAAGAGAGGGGCTGACACAGGCCTTAATGGCCAGGTTGATTTGAGGGAGACAGAGGTAAACTATAGGTAAAAACATGACCCTGAAATAAAAGGATAACAAGAGGACCACCTCTGGCACAGGAGATGGTGTTTTGTGGATGAAAATGGGAAACTGTTCCAACGGAGTGTATGTCTATTACCCTCTCGATTACGGAAAGTTTGGCATACTAGATCAAAAAGGAACTATGGGCAGACTGCCCAAAATGGGCAGACTTACAATTTCCTGGGCCGTATGTCTTCCTTTACTCATAAGAGGCCTGGTTTATGTCTGTTGTCCAGGCATAATGATTAATAATGTCTCCTTTCACTCTCAAAAGTGTCTAGGTTTGGACAGTAAATTATATGATCACTTTAGCTCTTGCCAAAGTAGCAGAGGCATCTGAGACAGTCTACCAGAAACTGAAACAGGAAACTACTAGATCGGGAATCCAGGTGGTAGGGTAGATGAAGACAAACCACGGATCCTAGTGTGTGCGAATGAGAAACTTGGGATGTTACAGTGAGTGTGGCAGTGGGCCCAAGGACCGCTTGAAGTCCACACTAGACTGGCAGTCAGCGTATTTTCAAGCAGATACTGTGTAAAAGCTGAGGTTTTAGATGTAGGAGAGGTTGGAGCTGGGAAATGCTTTAACTCTCACTGGCTTGGTTCTCTATAGTAAGGAGGAGATAGATCACAGACAGGAAAATTAAATGGTAGAATGGTTTTTAAACTGAGCAATTCTCTTTTAGCACGCTTTAACCAGTTGTGTTGCTCTTAGGGATAAAGCTTGAGAAGTCCTGCCCCTGGAGCTCTTGATTTTCAAAGAAAAAAGGAATTCAGAAGGATTCAGAAATGATTTTCTGCTTGAACAAATACCCTTCTAAGAGAAAATAAAAAATACTTCATCGAGCCTGAAACTTTTATTGGTAAAAGAGTATAATGAGCTATTTCTTTGGAAAATTTCACTTGGGATATCAATTTATGAGTACATATGACCTGGGCAGGTAAAGTGTCCTGAGTATGAATATCATCACTGATTGTATCTTTATGAATTTAGTTAACTGTAAGCTTCACCACCTCCATAGTGAGCCAAGGTTTCAAAGTATATTGAACTCAAATGCGATGAAGGCAATGCTACTATCTCAGATATAATGTTATTTATTTTTTATATACACTTTCTGGACTGAGATAAGATGAGGAGAGGCTGGCAACATGCTCAGAGCCTCTCCAGGGTTATAAGTCCTGGGAAAAAAATATTGAGTCTGTTAAGATTCTTGCCTTCTGCCCCTCACTTATACAGTTTCACCTGCCTCCTGTAATATATATAGAAAGGCTATAAAAGATACAATGTCTTGGAAGAGGTGGCAGAGATAAAAAATGAAAATACTCAACAGAAGAAATATTGTATTAGAAAAGAGTTACCAAAGTTAGTTAGCAAACTCTCAGAGTTCAAACACTAGAACACAGAAAGGAGCAGGTAGCACTGAGAGGCCTCATACTGGGAGCTGACTGTCAGGCTAGTGCACTCCTGATTACCCAAGCTGGAAGAGGCAGTGAGAGAGCTGGGGAAGCAGTCTAGGGAGATAAGCTGTAACAGTTGTGCTGCCCAGATGCAGGTGTCAACTAGACATGCAAATGAAATCCTTTTGGTAATACCAACTCTAGACAGAGAATTAATCTGAAGCAGTTAAATTTCCTGATGTCTTAGGCTGTGTTCTCTAGAGAAGCAAAAACAGTAAAGCGAATACATATATAGAGAAAGAATTTTATATTAAGGAACTGGCTCATGCGGCTGTAGAGGTTGGAATGTCCCAAGTCTGTGGGTCATGCTGGAGGCTTCTCCTGATTCATGTAGCCACAAGGGCTGGTGAATCCAAGAATGGCAAGTCAGACAGCAGGGCTCTGGCTCACAGGCTGTGAAGACCAATGAATTCCAAGATCGACAGGCAAGATGGCAAGATGACAGATGATAAACTGGAGCCAGCTGCAGGATCCGGAGTGAGCAAAAGCCCATAAGCCTTGCCAGAAAGTCCACCTATATTGGATGCAGGTCACACCCCCAAGGAACCTTCCTTTCAACTGACTGGCTACTCACAGCACATCCCATCATGGAGGTGATCACATTATATCAAATCTCATCATGGAGGTGATCACATCATTATACGACTGCCAAACTACATCATAACTGCCAAACCACTGAGAATCATGGCCCAGCCAAACTGACACATAACCTTACCTATCACACCTGAATACGTCAAGACTGCCTGCAATTTACCACAGGGACTAAGAATAATGTGTTGACCCAGGTCCCACCAGGAAGCCCAATCCTGGTTAGCTTTATAGTATACTGGCAATACTGTCATATTTGGATATTCACTGTCCCTACCATCCATCTACATGTTTTCCCTAAACAAAATGACTGTTCCTTTTTGTGGTGATCATGCATTTCACAATGTAATGCAAAATTTGGGGTAAATGATTCAATCAATGCAAAAAGTGTACATAGATGTTTGCACCAGAACTTTTATAACTAATTTACTCAATTCTGTTTATATGAGAATGAAACTTCAGGCAAAGGGCCAAAAATATCTGGACATTATAAGGCAGGAAGTCATCTAAGTATAATGAACTTGACACTACTAAAGTATACCACAGTATAAATGTGATGGTGAACTTTATGAATGCATAATTGTAGAACTGACGTAATATGAAAAAATGGAACTGCAGAAATTGTCTCACTTAAAATATGGTTAGAAATTTAGAGGTCTCAAGTTGGTTTATCCTAAGAATTCACTGTAATTCATCATATTAACAGACTGAGAAAGAAAAACCACATGGTCATCTCAATAGATGCATTTGACGAAAGCCAACATCTATCCCCAATAAAAACTCTCTGAGAGCTAGAAATAAAAGGGAACTTCCTCAACCTCATAAAGCGCATCTATGTAAAACCTACAGCTAATATCATACTTAATGATGAAGGACTGAATAGTTTTGCCTATGCACTGATGGAGTGTTGCAAATGCACTGGATGGGTGATGCAAATGGTTAGCAAGCTCGGCTGCTAAACAAAAGTTGGTGGTTCGAGTCCATCCAGAGGCTCCTTGGAAGAAAGGCCTAGTGATCTACTTCTGAAAAATCAGCTATAAAAACCCTATGGAGCACAGCTCTACTCTGACACACATGGGGCTGCCATGAGTTGGAAATGACCCAACAGCAACTGGTGGTTGTCTATATGCTGGATACCCATATGCAAAAAAATGAACTTTGACTCATACCTTTCACCATATACAAAAATTGGATAACAGATCCAAATGTAAAACCTAAAACTACAAAACTTCTAGAGGAAAACATCTTTATAACCTTGTGTAAGGCCAGGGTTTCCCAGTCTTGGCACTACTGGCATTTTGGGCCAGACAATTCTGTTGTAGGGGGCTGTACTAGGCAATGCAGGATGTTTAGCAGCATCCTTGTTCTCTACCTATTATACACCAGTAGCAGCCAGGTAGTGACAACCAAAAATGCCTCCAAACATTGCCAAATGTCCTCTAGTTGTTGTTGTGTGCTGTCGAGTTGATCCCAACTCATAGCCACCTTATAGGACAGAGTAAAACAGCCCATAGGGTTTCCTAGGCTATAATCTTCACAGGGACCCCTGGTGGTGAAGTGGTTAAGAGCTCAGGCTGCTAACCAAAAGGTTGGTATTTTGAATCCACCAGCTGTTCCTCGGAAACCCTATGGGGCAGTTCTACCCTGTCCTATAAGGTGGCTATGAGTTGGAATCAACTCGAAGGCACTCAAGAACAATCTTTATGGGAGCAGATTGTCAGGTCTTTTCTTTTGCGGAGACACTGGTGTTTTCAAACTGCCGACCTTCTGGTTCGCAGCTGAGTACTTTAACCACCGTGCCACCAGGGCTCCTTCCAAATATCCTACTTAGGTACAAAATCATCTACAGTTGAGTACTGCTGCATTAGGCAAAGATTTCTTAAGATACAATACCAAATGTGTGATCCATAAAAGAAAAAAAAAGATTAAACTAACTTCATAAAAATCAAGAACTTCTGCTCTTTGTGAGACACTGTTAAGAGACTTAAAAAGACGAGCCACAGATTGGGAGAAAATATTTGCAAATCACATATCTGGTAAAGGACTTGTATCCAGGATATATAAAACAGCTCTTACAACTGAATAATAAGACAACAAACCCCAATTTTTAAAAAGGGCAAAGACTTTCGTTATGTCACCAAAGGAGGGCAAATAACCACATGGATGGCAAATAAACGTATGAAAATATTCTTACCATCATTAGTCAATAGGGAAATACAAATTAAAATCACACTGAGATACCACTACACACCTAACAGAATGTCTCACCATACCAAGTCTGTGTGACCATACCAAGTACTGGAAAGGAAATGGAACAACTTTACAAAGTTGGCTGTTGTAATGTGTGTATCAATTTGGCTGTGCCATGATTCCCAGAACTGTGTGGTTGGCCTCCATTTTGTGACTGTAATTTTATGTTAAAGAGGATTAGAGTGGGATTGCAACACCACCTCTACCCAGGTCACATCCCTGATCCAATGTAAAGGGAGTTTCCCTGGGGTGTGGTCTGCACCACCTTTTATCTCTCAAGAGATAAAAGGAAAGGGAAGCAAGCAGAGAGTTGGGGACCTCACACTATCAAAATAGTGCCAGGAGCAGAGTGAGTTGTTTGGACCGGGCTCCCTGCGCAGAGAAGCTCCTAGTCCGGGGAACACCGAAGAGAAGGTGGCCAACAGAGAGAAAAAGCCTTCCCCTGGAGCTGATGCCCTGAATTTGGACTTTTAGCCTACTATAACTGTGAGGAAATAAACTTTTCTTCGTTAAAACCATCCACTTGTGGTATTTCTGTTACAGCAGCACTAGATGACTAAGACAGGGGTGGTGGTATATAAAGAGGTCAACTTGATGACAGGCTGCTTGACCCAAGTAGAAACAATCTGAGTATCAACCAGAAATGATTACACATTACATTTTATAAATTCAAAAAATGAAAAAGACAACCACAAATGTTGGTGTGATGTGGACCAACTGGAACTCTCATACATCGTGAGTAGGAATGTAAAATGGTACAATCATTTGGAAAAAATGTCTGACAGTTTCTTATTAAACTAAACATATACTTACCCTAGTACCCTACAATTCCATCCCAATATTTATCCAAGAGAAAGACATACGTTCACAAAAAGATTTGAACAAGAATGTTATAGCAGCTTTATTCATAATAGTAAAAAAGTGGAAGAGCCCAAGTGTCCACCAACAGGAGAATGGAAAAACAAACGGTGACATAGTCATACAATATTCAGTAATAAAAAGAAATGAACTACTGATACATGCAACATGAATAAATCTCAAAAACATTATGCTGAAAGAAGTATTATGCTTTGTACGATTTCATTTATATGAAGTTTTTATTCTTATTTATATGAAGTTTTAAAATAGGCAAATTTAATCTGTGGTGCAAAAGAGTCAGAACAGTAGTTACACCTGAGGGATCGAGTGGGGACTGACTCAGAAAGGACGTGAGGAACTTTGTGCAATGACTGTAATGTTCTAAATTTTAAAAAGGGTTTGGTTTGCACAGGTGTATGCATTTGTGAAAAATCAGCAAGTTTATACTTAATATTTGTACATTTCATATGTAAATATTAAATAAGAATTTTAAAACTAAATAAATATTAAACTCTAGTTAATGATATGCATGCTGAAGTAGTCGGGGGAAGTATACTGATATCTGCAATTTATCTTGAAATATAGCAGAAAAGTAAGATGGATAGAGAAGTGATAAAACAAGTAAAGAAAATGTAGAATCCATGTAGTTGGTATTTGAGTTCACTGTAAAATTCTTTCTAACTTTGCTGTATGTTTGAAAATTTTCAAAATAAAATGATGGGGAAAAATCCTCATTTGATCTTATCTTTCTATTCTACTTCCTTTGCCTGAAATAAGAGTCTATAGCAACACAGGGAACAGAAACTGGCCTCTGAATCTTCCCTGAGATTCTAAAAGGTAGACAATACGTGTGAACATGGTAAGAAAGAGAAAATATAAAAATTATTCTTGAAAACAAGTTACATTAAGAGTAATTAATAATATTGGTGTTTATTATGATCACAAACAGGATGAGAGTACAATTTTTTGTACCATTTTAAACTGCTTCTAACCATTGAATGAAGAACCACCTTTTATACCAAGTTTTGAATAAGCCAGTTGTGTCTCAATCAACTTTGTCTAAAATTTGGACATTCACGCATCATTAAAAACCACTTACTAAGCATTTTCCTATGTACTAAATATTATAATTGTCAGTATGCTACAACATGGAATTCAATTACATCCACTGCCTTTTGAAAGCTTTGGAAGAAATTTGACATAACTTTATGTCAAAGAAATCTGGATGTGTTTTCCATCTCTGCACTTACTAGTTGTGGGACTTTGGGCAAATTAACTTCTGTAAGCCTCACACTTTTCTTATTTGGAAAATGGAGATGGATAATGGAGGTTCATACCTTATATGGTTATTCTGAATATTCAGTGAGACAATCCATTTTGCAAATATCACAGTGACTGATAGAAAGTACTCAGTAAATATAAGCTATCATTTAAAAAGAGAAAAGTGTGTGAGACACAAAACATTTAATTGGTCAAAAAATGTGGAGCACCTTTATTTTTTAATATAGAACAATATCAACTCCTCATTAAAAAAAAAGAAAAAGCCAGTTGCCATCAAGTCAATTCCGACTCATAGCGATCCTACAGGACAGACTAGAGTTGCACCATAGTTTCCAAGGAGCGCCTGGTGGATTCAAACTGCCCGCCTTTGGGTCAGCGGCTGTAGCTCTTAACCACTACACCACCAGGGTTTCCCCACTAGGTAGTTCAAATAGTAACCATAATAGGATTTGTTTTGTTTTTTCTCAGAGTTGTGAGAAATGTTTTAGAAAGTCAACGAACAATACCCTTGCTACATTGACACTGTTAGAATACATAATTTTAGATCAAGGAGTGAAATGCAGAAACGTACTTCTTAGTATACTTCTTATAATGTCTGAACTTACTGAGATAAGCTACCCTGCTTTACCCAATCTTACATTAAACTCTCAGCAATGTTACCCGTAACATTCTGTACTTGTCACTAGCACCTGTTAAGTAGGTGGGCACATAGCTAGAGTCTCTAAAACAGTCAGGTGGAAGCGGTGGGGGGGTGTGTCAATGTGAGGCAGGAGGATATTAACTACTTTCCCCCTCACTCCCAAGAGAATGACAAGCTAAGTGGCTCACACCTGGCAGGCGGCAGAATGAGCGGCTGCAATCCACTGTGGGGAGCTGGGAAGCCCATACCTTTTGGGAAGCAGTTGTATTGTCTCCTGCCTTGTGTGATATCTAGACATTTCTCATACTCTTTGCTATCTTGTGTCCTTTGGTATCTTTTGTCATCCACCCTGTTTAACAATCAAACAGTCAGCATTCCCACATAATGTTACAAGTGGCTGAAACTAGGTAGTAGCAGCTTGTCCTTTTAGTTGGGGCGTAGCTTCTCCTGTTTGCTACACTGCCCAGAACTCCCTACTGTCTTTTACACTAGGCATATTTCCGGTGTGGCCCATATGGCATTCGGATAATGGTCTAGTGAGACTTTGGCAGTGGTGACACACTGGGAGTTTCTTAGTGGTTAGTTCATATCTAGACTAGAAGGATCCCACTTCCTCTTCGCACAAAAAAAGCAGCCAGGAAATTTCAGATATTTCTCAGATGCCTTTTTGAGTAGATGAGTTCCTTTTTATTGTTTCATCAAAATGAAGGCAATGACTTAAAAGAGAAGGTGAAACTCTATCATCTCGGACAGGAGCAAAGTCGATCATATCCTTTTCTGAAACACTCTTGGAAATGGAGTAAGCATTCTGCTTTTACGTAACACTGCACTTGCTTTAAAACACACACAGTACTGGTTTCTTTCTTTCCTCTGGTATTTTCACTCTGTTCCTCTTAGTGGACTTTTTTTCCAAGATATAAATTCGCTGGGTAGGATTGTTTAGATACAGCTAGTGTCTAATTGAAAGTCTGGGGCATTATGTAGTACACTGTAACTACTTAGGCTGCTTTGTAATCATAATCATGTCTCTAAAATGCCCTGAAATCTTCAGATATTAAATACTACTATTCAACATGCATAAAAATGAGAAGGAATTTTTCAGTTAGTAGATATAAAAAATACTAGAATTTAATATATGAAGATAGTTTTATCATCTTGTTCACAAGGAAATCATTTCTACTTTCCCAGATGGTTACTATACACCAGATTCAGAAAGGTTAATTTTTAGCTCATGTATATTTTCCTTTGTTCTAAAATGTTAGTAATCTTTCTTTTCTATTGTACAAAAGACAGTTTTTGGTGTGTTCCCTTTATTTATTTTAAATTTATGGATGCTGCTACTGATTCCTTAACTTATGGAATACCTAACACTTCTCTCCTTAGCCCTGTTGATCATAAGTTTGAACTTCATCTGCAAAATTTCAAGGGCAGAATTGGACAAAAGTTACATCATTCTTAACATGGGATCAAGCCAAAACTGAAGGAAAAACAAAGATTTTACTATAAATTATCCAAACACAAATTGCACATTTTAACTTTCTTAAAATTGAATCAGCAATGATTTTTACTGCTCTTTCCTTTCTATTTTTATCAGTTATTCTTTTGAGGCTGAATCAGAGAAATGTGCTGAACATGTAGATTGCAAGCAACTGGATTTGTCAAATAGGAAGCACAAAGAAAAATTTTCTCCCTTTACTCAGGTTCCCTCTATTTAACATTCTGAAGAATGATTATCTGAGTTCAAAGATCATATTTCCATCTATTATAACAAAGAAAACACTCAAGTTTCACAACTAAGATGGCCATAAACTTTCTCTAGCTAACCAGGCAATTCCCAAGCTAGTAATAATTCCTCTTGGGATTTTATCTACTCTCCTACAGGGAGCACAATTTATTCAGACCAGGGTACCTTTACCTTATTGCAGAGGTATGAAAATGCTGCCTAAGTAAAACTGGAAGACTCACCAAGTAAGTAGACTGGTGAAATGAGAATAACACCCTTAAATGCATTCAGAGCTAAACAGGCTACATATCAGAAAAAAAACTCACTTAAGGTTTACTTGGAATCTTTTGCATTGGTCTATAATAAAAAGATAAATACTAAATGGGAACATCAAGCTATGAAAAGATAATTTGGGAACTAGAGCCAATTCCTGATACTATATACAAATGTAAAACATATATACTGTTCTGGATTGAACTGTGTCCTCCCAAAATATGTGTTGTAAACCCTGAACCCCTATACCTGAGGATGTAATCCCATTTGGGAATAGGACTTTCTTTGTTATGTTAATGAGATCATATCAGTGTAGGTTGTGTCTTAAGCCAATCACTTTTGAGATATAAAAAGAGCAGATTAGGCACAGAGAAGGAAGCACAAACCAAGGGGAAGATCCATGCCACATGACGATGACCAAGGAACTGAGGAACAGAAGACGAAAAGAGTCAAAGACCTTCCCCCAGAGCCCACAGAGAAAGTCTTCCCCTAGGGCCAAAAAACCAAAACCACGATGCCGTCAAGTCAGTTGTGACTCATAGTGACCCTCTAGGACAGAGGAGAGCTGACCCATAGGGTTTCCAAGGTGTGGCTGATGGATGCGAACAGCCAACCTTTTGGTTAGCAGCCAGCGCTTTTAACCACTGTGCCACCCCTAGGGCCAGTGCCCTGAATTTGGGCATCCAGCTTACTAAACTGTGAGAAAATAAATTTCTGTTTATTAAAGCCACTCACCGTGGTACTTCTGTTACAGCAGCACTAAGAAACTCAGACATATACAAATATAAGATTTAAAAAAAAAAATAACAAAAAACATGATGAACATTTTTGGCTCAAATGTCTTCACGTTACGGATCTCATTTTCATCCTTAAGGAAAGGTTGCTATAGAAGATACAGGATTTCTTTTTATATCTTTTATATCTACTTTTGTCTCTCCTTTCCCAGTCTTACCCATGAAAATCCCATGCCATCTTTAAGAACCATCTTAAATACTTCCCCATCAATGACTCTCTCCCCAACAGTTAACTTGTCCCCAGCACTTTATATTTGTATTACTACCTAGCTAAAAGCCCCAAAATACTAAGCTTCTTGGGACATCATTCTAAAAAAACCTTTACAAAAAATGAAGTCATCACCACTTTCCAGTGCAAGAGTTTAAAAAAGAAGCCACAGTCATCTGAAGTCAACACAAGACTATTTCTGGAAAATACTGGAAGACTTGACACACAGGTAATAAAAAGGAAGACTGGACATAGCTGCTGGGAGTGTGGCTGAAAGTTTCATAAGTTATATCTCAAAATTTAAAATTATCTCCCTCTTTTTAACAACATCTGTCTATGGTTTCTTCTTCTTCTCCAGTGTCACATACCATCTGGTAAACGTAGCAGCTGAAGACCCTGTTGGGCTTCTGTTCTATGTGTAGTACCAAGTCTCTGTCAAAGTAGACTTCATGGCTATATGTCTGCAATGAAAAAAAAAAAAAATCAAACGGAATTTCCTCTTCATATATTCACTACGGTCAATAAAATGTCACAGCACCTATGCTAAGGATCTTCAATGGAATGTAAATCTATACTTAGAGGTAAAATAGTTGACAGAAAAAGGCTTATTTTTCATTATCTGTAGATATGCAAATTATTTATGAGAAAAGCATTGCACAAAATGTAGAGAATGAAAAGAGCCCTGAACTCAGGTTCTACTGCCAACACTGCTACTATCTCATGGTGTGACTGTGCGTGAGCTGCTAAACCTCTCAGTTCTCCCCTGATAAAACACGGATTAGGTAAAATGCTGTCTACTATTCCTTGTAACTTTTATAGAATATAAAAACACGTCCAAGAGTGCCTGGAAACCTTAAATGCTTAGATACGGTCTCTATTAAATAACTATGGGGATTCGTGACAGCGTACTCTTTTATTTTTTAAAAAGCTACCGAACTTATGAAATGGGAGGAAATCAGAGACTATGGTGAGGAAAAAGACAGCCATGATTATCTTTCTTTAAGGTCACTGGTAAGGAGGCATTCCCCAGGGGAGCAAGGCTTAAGAAGTATTCATTTTGTCCTGCCTATAGAATAATAAACTCTTTCATTGGTCATTGGTACAGGTGGGTCTGGGCTGATACGAACATGGTAACATCTGATGCAATAAATGTCACCTATAAAGGAAACTCTTACAACTTTGGACTCCACTCACCACATCCCATGACTCCACTAGTGGAATGCTTTTAAGTAAAGTGCCGTATTCATTACAGTGGAAATCCAGGTGAGCTTTTCCTTCAGCATCTAGTTGAGTAACAGCTACCACAGACAGCAAGTCCAACTCGTCTTCATAGTCCACAATTTTGAAAGTCTCAGGGGATAGATGGATAAATCAGAGGGGAAAAGGGAGCAAATCCAATTATTCAGTTAGGATTATACATACATTTTTAGTTTAACTATTCTACTACTTATACAAATATGGTAGAAGGAAGAATGAATGAGTGGGAGAAAAGATAATGTCTCTACTTATACGCCCAGTAAGACACCAACCCCAAGATTTTCAAGAGTTAACAAGTATCCTATAGAAGTTTTGACAAACAGAACCAAATCTATGAAGATTTCAAAGTATAAATGAAATTCTCTACAATGACAGCAAACCAGAGCTTCTCCAAAGTCAAAGGAGGTATTCAACTATTGCCTCTGACATGTGTGTTCACCAATTCCCAGATAGGACTAAACAGATGAAGCTCAGTTCTCAGATTTGAAGACTGCCTACTGAGCTCTGAAGGTTCTCACACAGAAGAACACAGTCATATCAAAGAAGACTGACAGCCTATCATATCCTATTTATGACTGTTTGCTATCCTTTCTTTTTTTAATCCTTTTTTGGTTACCTAAAAAAAGCAAAAATGGCCGCTTATACTTGAGGGAGGATATTAGGAACTGAAACTCAACCCATAGAGCAGGAGTGGGACAAAAGAAGTTAGTGAGAAGTGGTAAAGACTTGAGAGAGAAAAGTCTAAGCCCAGAACTCTGTCTGGGGCCACATCAGCCTCACAGTGGAAGCAGATCAGTGCCCAGCCACAGGGATGGCCACTGGAAGGCACACCTTGGCTAACTGCCTGGTATTAACTTTAAGGCAGGCTCAGCAAGTTTCTCTTAATCACCATGTACTAACTGGCCACTCACATTTGGTCAAATCACTTTTTAATCCATTTATATTTTCTACCTTTATCACCTTATGCCATAAAAAGTTACACAGATTTATTACCTGTGGTTCTTTTTATTTACTTTTTTGAACTAATCTTACCATGGCCAACTTCAAAGGCTGACTTCTTCCTGAACGTAGATTTAATAGATTTTAGCCACAACCTTTTTAACTTCTCCTTTATAGGCTAAAAGTTTTTGTTTTCTAATCTCTTGACATAGAGCATCTCTCTTTGCTACCACTAATTGTTAATTGTTCTTGCAACCTTTTAGTATGTCTTTCTTGAATACAGTTTTATATAAGAATAGGAAGTGTTGACATGTCATGGGGTTGTTAACCATTGTCACAGGGCAATATGTGTACTAACTGTTTAATGAGCAACTATTTGTTCTGCAAACCTTCACCTAAGGTACAAAAAAAAAAGAAAGCTGGTGATAGGGAACACAAGGTTGAGTA
>NW_004443973.1:12798611-12801630 GCF_000243295.1 Trichechus manatus latirostris
AATTATCTATGTGAGCTCAAACTGACAATAGCAACTCAAAGGTTTGATGGGAAGCCTAGGGGACAGTGAGTTGAAGATAATGGTGATGGAATAATTTGGAAAAGGATAGTGAGAATAGCAGCACAACTTGAAGAATGTAATCAACGTCACTGAATTGTACACGTAGAAACTTTTGAAATGGTGTAACTTTGGCTATGTATATTTCCACCAAAAAAAGGGTCCTCCAAGGTTGAGAAGGGAGAGTGTTGACATGATGTGGGGTTGTTAACCAATGTCATAAAACAGTATGTGTACTGACTGTTTAATGAGAAACTATTTGTTCTGTAAACCTTCATCTAAAGCACAATAAAAAAAATTAAAAAAAAAAAAAGAATAGGAAGTTTTTTGCTTTGTCCTTGATAGGTTTCTATGGCCCAAAAGAAAACTGTTTTTATTTTTTTGATAGCAGCCACATACTGGGCTACCTCTGAACTATTTTAAAAGTTTTTAAAAGAAAGATACCACACAAATCAACAATTCTTAGATGGCTACTCTTAATATTTCTATATAGCAATGGCCATATTAACAAACAATCTAGTTATATAATCTAATTAGATTTACTATTTGTGCAATGGTCATTTATTTGAAGCATAATCATTGTCAGTTGATTTTGTAAGTACTTCCCATGCCTCTTTAAAGGAAAATGATAAAGTATTAGCTCACTGGCTGACAAGGCCAAGTTGAGGCCACGGGCCAAACTAATTTACCACACCCTGTCACTCCCTGCTCTCCTGGCCCATGAACATTAATAAACATATCCATGTCTAGTAAGTAAAAAGTAAGGCAAAAGCCACAGTTATCAGGATATAACTCAAGAATTTTCTAGTAAGAGATTTCAGAAAGTGTGCATATTAATGAAACAAACCAATATGCTAATACTGTTTTCAAATAATTTCAGTCCTATAGACTTTTCTGCAAAGAAAATGTTGTGAAGAATTTCAACATGAAAAGAAAGAATGGTGGGCTGCACTAGATGAAATAGCACCCAGAACCTTACCCACTCAGCCTGCACATAACCACCCACCCCAATGCCTACCCCAGAGTCTGGAAGCATTATTTGGAAAACCACAGTACAAGTACACACTGGTTCCGTTGTTATCTTTGGTTAAAATAATACCTCTTGTTCTGGTTCGTCATCCAGAAGGTCAAAATGTTTTTTTACTACCCGTCCAGAAGCTGTAACAGTGAATAAGTTTTCATTCTATCATAAAGAGAAAAACAAGAAGATATGAAAAGTTTTAATTATATGAAGTCAATCGCAAAATTGCAATAACAAATTTGGTAAAATGATCCAACCCTTCTCCAAATTCATAATTCTTTCCTCAACTGAGAAAATTCTGAATCAGATTTCTGATTCTCTAAGTTAGTAAAAATGCTTCATTACAGTAAAGTTTTTTTTAATGGCTAAAATACCAAAATATGCACCCCCCCCAAAAGGTTATAGATTTGGTGTTTCATTCAGCCCCCTGACTTTTGCCCTAGTACAACAACAACATAGTATATCAAGTAAAAAGTGGATCTGCTTTTAGGAATTTCCCTCCCCACCATTTTCTTCATGCTTTTTAATTTGTACACTAAAGGCCAAGTACAGTCTAAAGTCAAAGCATGGCATGTGATTTTTTAAAGACTTATATATACACCAACTAACCCTAAGTTTGGAGCCCTAGTGGTGAAGTGATTGAGAGCTCAGCTGCTAACCAAAAGGTTGGCAGTTCAAATCCACCAGCAGCATCTTGGAAACCCTATGGGGCCGTTCTACTCTGTCCTATAGGGTTGCTATGAGTCAGAATCGACTCGACAGCAATGAGTTTTTTAACCCTAAATTTACATAATTAATGAAGACCCAAATGTTGATAATTCATCAAAAAAAAAAAAAAAAAACAAATAAAAACCCAGACAGGAAATAAAAATAAGCAAAACATAAATTCTACATAACCAACGCTTTTCAAATCTCATACGTACATGGGATATGAGGCTGGCTACCCATGTAGACAAAATGCACAGACTACTATAGGGTTGCGCTGTTCTTTTTCAGTCACACTCAAGGGCAAATACAGTTGCATATTATATTTTTATGTAAAAAGATAGTAATATATAAAGGATTTTAAGTATTCCTGACTTACTTTGTTCTTCTCCCTGTTGGCCAAAATGACAAAATCTTCAGAGATCTGATGCTGGAAACTATTTTCTATTTCATTTAGCTTTAAAACTCTGAAAAGGGAAAAACAATTCTAAGAATCTAAGACTTAAATACACCATCAAGTGCCAAAGTCAGCAAATGAACATTATACGAACAACACTTAGTTCTCTTTTCCTCTTGATTAGTCAGCAATATTAACTTGCCTGATCACTGAAATGTCCATAAACTTCTTCAAATTCAGAGATTTTTTTTTAAACAGTAAAACGAAGAAACTGTGACAAGTGCTACTAAAACAGGTAATGAAGCAGTTTGCTCAGGCCTATGCCACTGTCCAGACTGGTTTAATGAAAGTTACTCCAAAGAACTTTCTCTCTGCCATTCTGCAACAAGTCTTTAATATTTCAGCTTTAACAATGACCTTATAGTAGATAACTGCATTTTTATTTCTGAAGATAAAATGCAGTATCTATGAACATTTCAAGTTTAGTAGAAGGCAGATTGGATCAGCAACTAAGAGTTTTCAATGACAGAGTAATATTTAAACTGCAACTGATTTAATAATTTTTCCCCCTTAGGATTATATTTAAAGATTTGGGTTTTCTAAGTGCACACTGCCTCATAGGATCAAGCTTACTATGCAAGAGAAAATAAAATAATTTGTTCACCACCCACATAAATCTGTGCACATCATTAACAAGCTTCAAAAATACAACGTTCTATCTAGCTCAATTGGCATGACACAGCTTATAAAGACAATGCTCTACATTCTACCTTGGTGAGTAGTGTCTCGGGTCTTAAAAGCCTGTGAGCGGCCATCTAAGATACTCCACTGGTCTCATC
>NW_004443973.1:12802232-12828145 GCF_000243295.1 Trichechus manatus latirostris
TGAGAAACTATTTGTTCTGTAAGCCTTCACCTGAAGTACAATTAAAAAAAAAAAAAAAAGTACAATGTTCTCGAAGCTCAAAGTCTCAAATACAGGCAAAGAGAACAGTGAGGGTGAAGCAGCTACTGTGGCCAGGGAGAGTCAGAGGCCTTAGAGTTGCCACAAACAAAGAAATCAGATTATATTTTAAATAACTCAAACAGTTATCTTAATTACTGTCAATTTAAAAAAATACTTGTCTTTTAAGACCTGGCAAAAGGGTACACTGAATCCACTCTTTACAGATCTTATTTTCTTAAACTCAAGCTAGCATTAAAGACAGGTGGTAACAAACATTAAAAGTAAGGTTTACTAAAGCTAAACCACAATTTAAGATTTTTTTGTAAAAGGTCATAATCTTTTTTCATTAAATCCTTTCATCCTCCTTTTAACAGCTACAGAGAGATAGACTAACTGTTCTGAAGTATTAAGGAACAAAGAAGGCAGACACTGCTCTTCTTATCCCACAAATACTTCCTGAGCACCTACTCTGTGCCAAGCACTGTGCTCACTCAGTGCTGGGATTACAGGTGTCAGCAAGATAGACTCTTTCCCGTAATTATGGAGCTTATGATGTACAGCTAGATATTTAAACAGAGAGTTACACAAATAACCAAAACAAATTGTGATAAGTGGTACAGAGAAAGAATACACAGTGGTGCAATGAAAAGAAGATGGAAGAGCTAATCCAACAAGTTAATCAGGGTAAGTCTACATGAAGAAAAAAAGATATTTAAGTTGAGGCATAAAATATGAGTAGATATTAAGCAGGAGAACAGGTGAGGGAGATAGATCCCAAACAGAGGAAACAGGTCCTCGGCGTGCTGAAAAGATGGCATAACTGGAGTAAACTGAGTGGGAGGAGGGTCTTTCAGACCAAATGTTAAATATGCTGGTCTTTGTTTTAAGAGAAATGAGAACCGATGAAAAGGTTAATTAATGCAGTAGAATTTACTTAATTAGGTTTTTGTGTTTGTGTATGTTTTTCAGCATCACTCTGGTTGCTGACAGGAAAACAGAAAGGGTAAGAGGAGATTCTGGGAGCCCTGTATGTAGGATATTACTGTAGTCAAGGCTAGTCATGCCAGCAGTCTGAACGAGATGGTGACAGTGAACAAGGGCAGAAACAGGCAGATTTAAGAAATACTTAGTAACAAAATAAACTGGACTGACAGGATTTATGGTGTGTATGTGAGAGAGAGAGAACATATGTGAGCGTATGAGTGCAACAGACAAGAAGGTAAGAAGGTGTCAAGAATGATCCCAGACTTCTGGCATGAGTTTAAATGATAGGTTTGGGTTAGAGATATAAATTTTGGAGTTTTAGTGTATACATGATCTTAGAAGCCAAGGAAATAAACAGAATCATTCAGAAAGGGAATGTAAAGTGAGAAGAGAAGAGGGCCTAAATTGGATCAATTGTTTAATCCAACAATTAAAGGCTGGCTAGAGAAGGGAGAGCATGAAAGGATAGTAAGACAGACAGACCAGTGAGGGAGAAAAAAATTCAGGAGAGCTATGGTGTCAGGGAAACCAAATGAAGAGTATTTCAAGGAGAGAGAGGTCAACTGCTGAATGCTGCTGACGATAGAGGTGCCTTGAAAGCAAACTAAGTAAAACAAGGTTTACTTCAAACAACGCGCTACTTCTGTGGAAATGCTGTCTTTCAGAACAAAGACAAATCATCTTCTCTTTCATTAGTCTTGGAGAATTAAGACCTGATGAGAAAGGGCCAATCTGTAATCTCCTTTCATTCATGTATCACCCATCAAAGAACTTACTCAAATGTAATATCTACATACAGATGAGGGTGAAAGAAAATAGGTTTTCTAGATGCCAGTCTCAGAGGAACTGCCCTACAACAAGCTGATTACTTCTATAATTGGCTCAATAGTTAGCTGGCAAAAACAGGCCAATAAATGCTAACCAAAAGCTACTTTTAACTATAAAGGCAATACTCACTTGACCTGATTTGGGCCAACATGTATTATTCTACCAGAAGCATCAGGATGGAAATAGATCCAGTCAGATTCTAAAGAACAACACTCCATTTCCTGGATCCCATTTTTTGCCTGAAGTTGGGAAAAAATATTGAAGATAAAGATTATGGCAAATCAAATGATTTTTCAAATCTAATACCAATGGTAGATAAGCAAGTCAAAGTTACAAGGAAGAGAAAATATTAACCAGTTTAACTGGGATATTTATGAAGGTTGAATTAGAAAGCTCAAACTTGAGAAATCCAGAATGTTTAAACTCTGAAATTTCATAGGTTTACTCTGTACCATACATTACACCTCACAGACAATAATAATACAACAATATATCTCAAGCACCTATCTGTGTCGGGCACTGTGCTAGATATTTTATAGCTACTATTTACTTTGATCCTCACAACATTCAAACAATCCCTTTTATGAGTGAGAATAAATCATCTGGCCAAGGTTTTGCATCTATTAAACAGCAGATCTGACTCCAACGTCCGTGGACTTCACATTACATAACTACCCTAAGTACGCGCATGGAGTTCCTCCACTTCTCCCTCTTCCCCACATCTAACAACCTGTCAATTAGAAGAGTGGGTAGCACAAAAACAAACATGCAGCCAAACTTAAAATCACAGACACAGAGCATATAATCTTCTCCGATAAATCAAATATTTGATGTCTGAGGAAATGATCTACTATTGCTTAGTATTTAAAGCAAGAAGAAAGATTTATTTCAATATAGTATATCTAAACATTAAAATAAAGAGAAAGATACCTCTATGCTATGTGATAACATGTGTACATAAATGTTTTACATTATACACAGGAGCACTAGGAACTAATACCAGCATGGATACATTATTTAATGGCGTTATCTAAATCATTTAGTTTTTTTAATGTCCCCAATGAAAAATGAAATGATATCATCTTTTCTATTAGATGATCATAAAATTTATTTTATTGTGCTTTAAGTGAAAGTTTACACTTCAAATCAGTTTCTCACACAAAAATTTATACATGCATTGTTATGTGACCCTAGTTGCTCTCCCTATACTGTGACAGCACACTCCTCCTTTCTACCTCGGATTTCCCACATCCATTCAACCAGCTCCTGATCCTCTTTGCCTTCTCATCTCACCTCTGGACAGGAGCCGCCCATTTAGTCTCATGTATCTACTTGAGCTAAGAAGCACACTCCTCCCTAGTATCATTTTATGTCTTACAGTCCAGTCTAATCTTTGTCCGAAGAGTTGGCTTAGGGAATGGTTTTAGTTTTGGGCTAACAGAGAGTCTGGGGGCCATGTCTTCCAGGGTCCCTCCAGACATTCATAAAAATTTTTGAAATATTAAAGTTTATTAATTCTGTTAGCATATATTTACAGGCCACTATATTCTAGGTATCACACACTAGGCAATGGTACCTGACATGCATTAAACATAATCCTTGTCATTAAGAAGCTCATAGTCTAGATGAGAAGCAGAAACATAAATAGAAAATTATAAGGCAATGTAGAAAATGAACTGACAGAGTCATGCACAGGATATTATCAAGCACCCAACCCAGATCAGCAGAATTTCAGGAGGAAGAAAAGCTTGCACTCAGACTTAAGAAATGAACAGAAAATAGCTAGGGAGGCAAAAAAAAACAAAAAACAAAAAACAAAACAGTTGCCCCTCAGTTGATTCTAACTCATGGCGACCCCATGTGTGTCAGAGTAGAACTGCACTCCCTAGGGTTTTCATTGGCTGATTTTTTTGGAAGTAGATCACCAGGCCTGTCTTCCAAGGCATCTCTGGGTGGACTCAAACTTCCAATCTTTTGGTTAGCAGTCCAGAGCATTAACCATTTGTACTACCCAGGGACTCCAGCTAGAAAGAGACAGAAAAATCAAAAGCACGGAACTGTTAAGCCATAGAGTATGTCTGTGCATAAACATGAGTAGCAGCCAAAATTAAACTGAGAAGTATGGTTTCCAGCCATGAGACTGGAAAGATAGGCTGGGGCTATGTCATAGGGGCTTTCTATGATATAATTAAAAAAAATATAGAATTTAACACATTTTATGTATCTCATTAATGAATGAGTTTTAATTTTTTAAGAGTTTTTATAACTATCCTAATTATTTCTAATAGGGAAGGTGGTATTATTCTACTTTATATAAAAGAAAATCAATGAAATTAAACATCTTCTTTGTAACCATTAAAATTAATGTGTCCACAATAAAAAAAAGAAAAAGGAAGAACTATGAGTGCATGCCACACAACCAAAACTGGACGTATATATTATACCCGCAGTCACGTTGTCATGAGGCCTCAGTAAGCAAGTATCATAGGGATGACAGAGGGTTCAATTATATCATGGCCAACACAAAGAGCTTGTCTTTAGCAAGCTCAGTGTTTACATTAATGGCATTGTTGGTTGCAACGGCTGAAATGATGTGCTAGGTGTGTCATGTAGGGTGACCTGTAGGTGACCAGCTTGTCCTAGTTTTCCAAGGACATCTCCAATATTAGCACTGCAAGTCCCACATCCTGAGAAACGCCCCAGTCCTGGGCAAACTGGGACCACTGATTACCCTAGATGTCTTTTTTTTCTCCTTTCCATTGTTTTAAATAAGGCTTTTAGGTAACTTGCCCTTAAGGTCTGAATGATGATGGGGAAATTCTATAAAAATATTGAAAGTAAAGTGTGTTTCACAATTAAAAAAAAAAAAATTAATGTGTCCATGTGGCATTAGCTCCAGATATTCCTTTGTTTAATATAAAACATGTACATACTACGCATATCTTTAAGAGACTATTCTCTCTTAATTATAACATGTGAAAGAAACATTATTTTCCTTTGTGTTAAATACTAAGCACCATTACAATAGCTCCTGTGGTTTTTATAATTTGCTCAAATGTTAGCGAGAGAGAGAATAAATCATTTCTGACGCAAATTTACTACTAAAAAAGTCTGATTAGTCATGATTTACCAAGGAATTGTCTTTTAGGGCACAAATATGGAAAACTCCTTTCTGTTTCTTCTTATTAGGTGTGATGATATAATGCCAAGGATGGCCTCCAATCTGAAAAGCGTTCTCCAGGGAGGACACCTCAAAGAGCAGTGGTGGCATGTCTGTGGAGATGGGCAAAAGGAATTTATTAGCTTCTCTGTTTTAGCAGCCTTGGACCACTCATTAACCGAAATTGACCTTCTCTGCATACATCATCTATAAATTTTCATTAATGTAAAATTACTATTTCAAAGAAATAGAAAAGAGGCTTACTGCTAAAAAAAAGAGAAAGCTAGTAGGAAACAAACGCTAGGCTATGGTCAACTTTCCAGACATCTGTCTTCAGGATAAGCATGTGTGATCTGCAGCTGAGGAGAGATAAAAAGTAGGCTGAAGGTACTTATGACGGCAAAAAATGACAAAGCAAATCTAATAAAAACAGCTGTCATTTACTGAGCATCTGCTAAGTGCAAGACTCTAGGTTAGATACCATTTCCAACTTTCATAACAACCTTACAAGGAATTTAGGTCAAGTAATTCCTTCAAATGTAAGGAAGAGATCTTCCATACCCTAGATTAACAGGTTCTACTCAGCAAACTTTACAACAGCAGTCTGGCTTAGGATTCCCCGTGTACAAGTGGTATTAGTCATAATGAATGCAACCACTTAGGATAGGACCTGTCATAGTGGACACTTTTTTGAATGCATAGCCACTAGTATTATCATAAGACACGTTAACTTTAAGGTAGCTCAAATATATCATCAGTCATTGTCTTTTGGAAAGTAACACCATAAAAGAAATTTCTTAGTGCCTCTTCGATCGCAATTTTAGGTAGAACATAAACAGATCTACTCTTAGAGAGATGCACAGGTGGAAGGCACTGTAGCTTTAGAAAATCACAATTCCTTTCACAAAGTCCTTGGGTAACACCAAATGGTTTGACTCCTTTGTTTATCCTTCTCTACTTTGAGAGTTTAATCTTTGGGTTTATGAGGCCACCACTGTTAGTAAAGGTGCTTGTCTTAGGGAGATCATCCAAGTAAGAACCATGTGTTATATACACAGAAGTGTGTGTTCTATTAGGTATCTTCATGAAGACAATTTTTTCCCTGCTTTTATTTATTACTTAGAAATACACAGGAGGAAAAAAAAAATAATGAAAAACAAGTTCACAAACTGACAGTCTTGAGATAGGAGAGAAAGGTACAAACATCAAATATATTGAAAGTGGGTTTTTTTTAAAGCTTTTTTAAAAAAGTTAATATCCTTAATATATAAAGAGATCTTTTTTAAGTAATAAGAAAAACATGAACACTCCAATAGAAAAATGGGCAGAGGACATGAACAGGTAAATTACAAAAGAAATACAAACAGCATGTATGTTAATATGGTGCTACCAAATGATGGTAGGTGAGGAAAAAAGAATTATAAAGAGAAAATAATATAATTACAGTTTCAATTTGGAGTTAAATTTTAAGTAGATATTTTATAGAGAACATAAAATAAGAATCCAAAATAGGAAAAAAAAAAAAAAAAAAACAACAACAATGCAAACAGATGTATTTAAGAATACTTTTCTCAGCAGTTGTTAAAAGTGGCCCAAAAGTAGAAACAGAACTCTGCCCACCACAACTCTGATGGGTCCCTCTAATCCTCGTAAAAGCCCAAATTTTAATCTTTAATACTATTCTCATTTAAAAAGATCTAGGAGTTCTTAGAGAGTAGCTGATTCCATGTCTTGTGGTGAGTAAATTTTAGGGTGGATCTAGACGTTTCTGCTGTTGCTAGAAAGCAAGGATGTTCCCAAGGATGTCAGGGGTAGCGCTAAAGGAATAGAAGAGCCAACAAAAAGGGCTCCTACCGGCTAGTCTGTGAAAAGAGAAGCATTTAAAACAATAATTCAGATTAATTAGAATATTGTGAGTCTGTGCAAACAATGACACTTCAAGTAAGACTTTTAATATAAAGTATACAGAATGACTATTGTATTATTCATAAAAGAAGGATGACTATAATAGGATACAATTAAGTTTTTTAAATGTAGGGGATGGTTAACCTTATATATTTTTTCCATTAAATAAATGTTTAAAAATGTAGACATGTATTAAGTGAAAAATACAAGGTACAGAACAGAGTATATACTACATTTAGTGTAAGACAGAAGGCAAAATTTCAAGTATACATACACACATTTGCTTATTTTTGCAAAAAGAAACAACAGAAGGACAAACCAGAAACTAGAAATAATGATTCTTATGGGGACAGGGTGAGAGAGAGGAAGGAAGAAACAGGATGGAGGAGCTAAGAGTGCAAGTAAAATTTCTCAGAGTATACCTTTTTATATAGTTTTGATCTTTGAACTACGAATACATTTCACAACTCTAAAGACAAAATTAAAAGGAAAAGTAAACTCCAAAACTGAAAACAAACTGAAACAAATAAATCTAATTATATCAAATTGGTAGAAAAATTTCTAATTATACAGAAAAATAATTTCAAGTAACTTTTGAATACATTACTCTGACAGTACTCTTACTGGGCTGTACACTGAGCACAGAAGGAACTGCAGAAAAATCTTAACCTCGGCTCATATTTTTATTTTCAGTAGTAACACTAGTACTGCAATCTTAAGATTATCCTATGTGAGCTGAAGGATAAAGAATAAAGGATAAAGTTGTAGGAACCAAGATTTTCAATATAAGTGATATAAGAAATACAAATATAAAATCAAAGTTAAAAATGGTTATATTTGAATTGGAAATATGTAAACGAACTAGTGAATTTCTGTTCTAATGTATTTCCCACTCTGTTTATTGAAAGGGCCTAGAAGACACCCAATTACAATGAGTACAACTACACAGATTACATCATGGTCTCTAATGACATTCTCTACTAACATGGCTCCTTGTCAGATCTAGGACAAGGAAAGTAAAAGGCAAGCCTGAGACATATATTGTCCCAGACGTCAAGGAACCGCTTAAAAGATTGTTGGTATAGGTCCAAATGATCCACTTGATGGAGTTCCCACTGGCCAAATTTGGGATGATCTGAGCATCACTAAGAATAATAACTGTAGCTATATAATATTGAATAAATAAAAATCCATGAGTCTATTCTGTGTAAAATAATTGATAATTACTGGTGATTAGAATGCAAAAGTTGGAAACAAAGAAGAAGGACTGGTAGTTGGAAAATATGGCCTTGGTGATAGAAATGATGCCGTAGAATCACATGACAGAATTTTGCAAGACCAACGACTTCTTCATTGCAAATACCCTTTTTCACCAACATAAACGGCGACTATACACGTGGACCTTGCCAGATGGAATACACAGGAATCAAATCGACTATATCTGCGGAAAGAGACGATGGAAAAGCTCTATATCATCAGCCAGAACAAGGCTGAGGGCCGACTGTGGAACAGACCATCAACTGCTCATATGAAAGTACTGTTGAAGCTGAAGAAAATTAAAACAAGTCCATGAGAAAGTACAACCTTGAGTATATCCCACCTGAATTTAGAAACCATTTCAAGAATAGATTTGATGCATTGGACACTAATGACCGAAGACCAGATGACATCATACATCATACATGAAGAAAGCAAGAGGTCATTAAAAAGACAGGAAAGAAAGACCAAAATGAATGTCAGAAGAGACTCTGAAACTTGCTCTTGAACTTCGAGTAGCTAAAGCGATAGGAAGAAATGATGAAGTAAAAGAGCTGAACAGAAGATTTCAAAGGGTGGCTCAAGAAGACAGAGTAAAGTATTACAATGACATGTGCAAAGAGCTGCAGATAGAAAATCAAAAGAGAAGAACAAGCTCAGCATTTCTCAAGCTGAAAAAAACTGAAGAAAAAATTCAAGCCTCGAGTTGCAATACTGAAGGATTCTACTGGGAAAATATTAAATGATGCAGGAAGCATCAAAAGAAGATGGAAGGAATACACAGTCACTATACCAAAAAGAATTGGTTAACATTCAACCATTTCAGGAGGTAACATATGATCAGGAACCAATGGTACTGGAGGAAGAAGTTCAAGCTGCATCAAAGGCACTGGCGAAAAACAAGGCTCCAGGAACTGACGGAATATCAATTGAGATGTTTCAACAAACAGATGCGGCACTGGAAGTGCTCACTTGTCTATGCCAAGAAATTTAGAAGACAGCTACCTGGCCAACCGACTGGAAGAGATCCATATTTATGCCTATTCCCAAGAAAGGTGATCCAAATGAATGCGGAAATTATTGAACAGTATCATTAATATCACATGCAAGTAAAATGTTGCTAAAGATCATTCAAAAGCGGCTGCAGCAGTGTATCAAGAGGGAACTGCCAGAAATTCAAGCCAGATTCAGAAGAGGATGTGGAACCAGGGATATCACTGCTGATGTCAGACGAATCCTGGTTGAAAGCAGAGAATACCAGAAATATGTTTATCTGTGTTTTATTGACTATGCAAAGGCATTCAACTGTATGGATCAAAACAAATTACGGATAACACTGCAAAAAATGGGAATTCCAGAACACTTAATTGTGTTCATGAGGAACCTGTACATAGATCAAGAAGCAGTCGTTAGAACAGAACAAGGGGATACTTCATGGTTTAAAGTCAGGAAAGTGTGTATCAGGGTTGTATCCTTTCTCCATACCTATTCAATCTGTATGCTAAGCAAATAATCAGAGAAACTGGACTCTATGAAGAAGAATGGGGCATCAAGATTGGAGACTCATTAACAACCTGTGTTATGCTGATGACACAACCGTGCTTGCTGAAAGTGAAGAGGACTTGAAGCACTTACTGATGAAGATAAAGACTACAGCCTTCAATATGGATTATATCTCAACATAAAGAAAACAAAAATCCTCACAACTGGACCAATAAACAACATCATGATAAACGGAGAAAAGACTGAAGTTGTCAAGGATTTCATCTGACTTCGCTCTATAATCAACACCTATGGAAGCAGCAGTCAAGAAGTCAAAAGACACACTGCATTGGACAAATCTGCTGCAAAAGACCTCTTTAAAGTGTTGAAAAGCAAAGATGTCACCTTGAAGACTAGGGTGAGCCTGAACCAAGCCACGATGTTTTCAATCGCCTCATAAGCATGTGAAAGCTGGACGATGAACAAGGAAGATCGAAGAAGAATTGATGCCTTTGAATTGTGGCATTGGCGAAGAATATTGAATACACCATAGACTGCCAAAAGAACAAATCTGTCTTGGAAGAACTACAACCAGAATGCTCCTTGGAAGCAAGGATGGTGAGATGCTAACATTTTTTGGACACGTTATCAGGAGGGATCGGTCTCTGGAGAAGGACATCATGCTTGGTAAAGTAGAGGGGCAGCAAAAAAGAGGAAGACACTCAACAAGATGGACAGACACAATGGCTGCAACAATGGGCTCAAGGATAACAACAATTGTGAGGATGGCACAGGACTGGACAGGGTTTTGCTCTGTTGTACATAAGGTCGGTATGAGTTGTAATCAACTTGACAGCACCTAACAACAACAACATTGTGTTTATATATGCATTTATAAAACATTTTGCCACCACTGGAAATGACTACTACATCAACTCCTTTTTCTGAAAACTGGTAATTAAAGGGAAGGAATAAGTATTTACCTTCCCTTTTTAGGAGGAACTGTAGTTCCTTCCAGAAGCCCTGGTGCACAGTGGTTAAGCACTCGGCTGCTGACCAAAAAGTGGGTGGTTCAAACCCACCGGCCACTCCACAGGAGAAAGATGTGGCAGTCTGCTTCCATAAAGATTACAGTCTTGGAAACCCTAGAGGGCAATTCCACTCTGTCCTATAGGGTCGCTATGAGTGGGAATCAACTTGACGACAATGAGTTCCTTCCTAGTTGATGACGAAAGTTCTTACAGAAAAATGCCAGCTATTAAAGATAGAAGGAATGACGAAATTTTTAAAAACTATCATTCTGCAACCTACAATGAAATAACTGATTCAGGCAAGGATCATTAATAGTTACATGAATATTCTTATATAGATATACTACTTACAATCCAAAAAACTAGAAACAGCCTAATGTCCAAAGTAGAAAATTGGTTAAATAAATTATAGTTCATCCATAAAATGGCATATAAGTCAAGTTCTTAAAATCTGCAGGATTAACAAACACAGACACACACACGCACACACACACACACACACGCAAACACATATGAATCTACAATCACTTTTTGGCATAGGTGAATACAAGCACTACACTCAAAAGGTATCAGAAGCTATATACTTTAATTTCTGTGCCCTCAGAGGTAACTACTTTATCAGGTTTTTGTATGTCCTTTCTGAGTACTCCAAGCAAATATGAAAGCATATGCTTGTACATGTATTTTTAATACGTGAATATGAAGACTTTACACAAACAGGGCCTTTTAATGTACACAGTTTATACACCCATTTTTTCACGCTGTAATATATCTTGGAAATTGTTGTATAACAATGCAAAAAGAATTCCTCTTTAACAAATTATGATACAGCCATACAATGAGATTAATACTAGTGTCACCTACCAATGTACATACTGTTTCTAATATTTTGCTAACAGAAACAATATTTTGTGCTTTATCACCCAGCTGCTCTTTGTTTTACTCATTTATTTGTATTTCAATGAGAACAATGCTAACAGTTTGGGAAACTCTTCTCAAGATAACCCATTTTAGTTTCCACCAGAGCCTGCAGTTGTAAAATTCTTAACAGATTCTGACTAGTCCATCTGTATTGGATATAAGAAGTATTGCTGGGGTTGAATCTTCACAAACCTGCTTAATTCGGCTTGTCCAAGGCATCCAAAAACTTGTGTAAATTTTTTTAATGGAAATGCCTTATTAGCTTTCTGTTTCAGGATAATATTCAAACTCCTTAGCTTAGCAGACAATACCTCTCATGATCTGGCCCTGCCTGCCTCTCCACTCATCTCCTCTGCTCCCAGCAGGAGCTCGTCATTTGCCTGAGGCCTATGCTGGCGTCCTTCATTTGTCCTGCTCCTTCACACTTCAGGCCTTCACAAATGCTGGTCTGCACTGTCTACTTTCAGGGTCCTTCGTTCATTAACTTTTTTTTTAAATGCACGAAAGAATAGAGAACTAAAAAAAAAAAAAAAAGGGTCATCTTAAAAATATTTATTTTGAACTTTCTGGATTAACTTAATGGCTGTACTGAACTCTCTCATTAGTTTTCATAGTTTGTCATTTACTACTAAAACAAACTTCACCTCCTCCTTTCTAACAATTATATCTTTTATTTTTGTTTCTTGATCTGTTGATGTTAAATACAGTAATAGAAAAAATCTTTGTCTTATTCTGCCTATATTAGAAACATCTTTGGAGTTTCACCTAAAAAACACAGCATTTATTGGTTAGAAATAAAAGGAAATGTCCTTAACGTGATAATAACTCTTAATAAATTGAAGAATAAAGGCAAATAGATATTAAGAAAATGTATTTTCTCTTTTGTTTAACCATGTTATTTTTTTACTTTCAAACATTAAACCATGCTTGTATTCCTGAGATGAACTCTTGTCGGTCATGGTTTATTTCTTTTTAAATAAACTGCTGCATTTGAGTAGTAGCTTATTTCATTTTTAATAAACTGCTGAGTCTGATAAGCTAGTTATATAGAATATTTTAATCTAGAAATTTGTATATAAT
This sequence comes from Trichechus manatus latirostris, assembly GCF_000243295.1. Classification (NCBI taxonomy): domain Eukaryota; kingdom Metazoa; phylum Chordata; class Mammalia; order Sirenia; family Trichechidae; genus Trichechus; species Trichechus manatus. The sequence continues at coordinate 12,814,941 of NW_004443973.1, forward strand.
TTTCCTTTTTGTGCTTTGTCAATCTCTAAGTATGCTAGGAAGTTCTCTCTGTGCCTAAGCTCTGTGTTCAGATGGCACGGTAATTTTATATTTTCTTTGAAACACATCCTTCCTAGAGGTGGGTAAATTTCACAGAATTGTAAAATATTAAGTTACAGGGAGCTAAGATGGCATTATTTGCTACAGCCTCCTCATTTTGCAGATAAGGAAATCAATGACCAGAAAGACAGTGACTTGTCAAAGGTCACCAATCTCCAGCCAAGCAAAGCTCAGCATCCCCAGGACTTCAGTACAATGAATAACTAACTGACAGATTTTTGTCGACATCTATTTGATAGCCAGGTATATGCTGTATAGGAGTAAGATGAATTTAATGTATAATTAAATTATAAGAAAAACATTTAGATTACAATTAATAACTATTTATATGACCACTTTTTTTTTTGAAGGTGAAAAAATACTATATAGTAGCCATACCTGTGATTTTAATATTACAAGGAATGCCAAAAGGAGCCTCTCCTACAGTTCCAGTAGTCCCACCCCATCTGCATGCACACCCTAAGTCAAGTTTCTGTTGCATGAACTAAAAACAAAACAAAACAAAAATGTTGGCTTTAGCACCTACTTATTTGCTGTCTGTAGAGAAAAAAAATCAAATTCACATGTATATGACAGAGAAAATGTCTTTATTTGTCCGAAGGCTTTTCTGTTTATCTCCCCCACCCCTCTTTTAAAGATACTTGGTCTTTCTGTATTCGTACAGTTTTGCAGAGTTGAAATCTACATAACAAGTGCCTGGCTCTAAAAGCATCTCACTAAAAATTATACCTCAGTCCAAACCTCAAGTTAATTACAGTATAGAAAATTTTAGTTTTCTCTACCTGTTCAGTGATGGCTTGGAAGCTATGGAGTCTGACCAGTCCCGAGCTATACATCACAATCAGTATTCCATGAGATAAGGTAGCATCTGTAACGTTCCCGAAAATCTGGGGGGAAAGGCAGATATCACCTGAGAAAAGACCAGAAGGCCAGTCCTCTGAGTGTTCACAGCGCTTTGCAATATTGCTCAATATTCAGGTCACCACTATAACCCTGCTGCCTAGCATTATAACTTAAATATAATTTAGTAACTAGAGATTAAGGTGTTTTTAGGGGTGAGCGGTGAGCCACTGGAGTCTCAAACTGGAACACTAATGGGGGCGTAGCACATATTCCTCAAAATGAGATAGTATTCATTTTCTTCATTTTGTTTGTTTCAGAGCCTTGCCAATATCCATTAATAACAAACCCTATTCCTCACGGACATAGGAATATACTGAATCCATCTAATTCTAAATGAGTATTTACTCTACCATGCCTATTATGCCAGGGATCCATTCTCTATGCTAAAATTTCTTTATGCAAAGACTTAGTTTTTAGCTAATCAGAGATGAAAAGATGGGGTTAAGAAAAGTAATTCTATTGAGAAATAGCTAACTTCAGAATTTTATCATCACCTTGTTCTTGAATTTTTTAATCAGTCATATAAAAACTAAACATTTTAAAAACCAAACACCTAGCTGACCCTGAGTAAGTCTTTGGCTCATTGTCTGTCCCCTTTCTGTTTCTGTTCTATGCACTGAATCCTGTCATGATTCTCCCCAGGGGTCTGATAAAGAATTTGATTCTGCGCCTATCTTAATATTTAACAAAAGCCAACACTGACAAATATTCATAGCAATGAAAGAACAATTAGGAATGAAGTAAAAATATGTTTCTATTTCTACTCAAGACAAATTTTTTACTTAGTGAAGATTTACTGCCTCAATAAATAGCTCACTACATTCTGAAACTGGCCACTGGGTGGTCTTATTATACATGGTAAGTGAAAGATGTACTTCAATTCTATGTAACCATAATCAAAACTAAATCCCTCATGTGATTACCTTGGATATGTAAGAAAACACAGAAACAACGTGTGACTTTGCCAAGTGTTCACTCCTGCTGGAGACTGTAAAAAGTACGTACAATTACTTCATGAGCCGTGCTTTTTTGTCATCTCTTAGAAGTATAATCATGGTTTGCTTTGATCTTTAACTAGCTCATAACTCTTTATTCACTGATCCTGGCTCCCCACTTTGAAAAGGAGGATTTGTGTAATTCAAACATATTTCCATATAATGAATGCTATGATAAAGTAGCCACCCTATTTTAAAATTTGATTTACACTTTGGAGTCAAACCTAAGTTCAAATTCCAGCTCCCTCATTTACTATCTTTAAGATTTGTGTAGCTGCTTAGCTTCCTAACTGAATTAATTATGTTACAATGTTATAAAACACTTAAAATGTCTAGCATAAAACAAAAATAAATGATAGCTAATACTATTCTTTAGCCTTTCTTCAGTTTAGTATATTATGATTATTTCATATAAATAACTTTTAATAAACTCATCTTGTTTGCTAATTAATGCTACAGGATGTTCAAGAGCTTGTCCTCTAGAATACCTCAAGTGTTTAATTAAAGACTAGTAGAATAAGTAACTATTCATCCAGAGTAAGTAACAATTTATAAAAGGAAAGAAGACTATTGATTCTTTTACCCAGGGAAATTTCTCCCTTCCTTCCTCTTATAGCCCCCCAAAATCAACAATGGCAACAACAATAAAACCCCAAACTGACTGAGTTGGAAAATGTACACATTTAATTATAAGGCATATTTATATACCATAAAACAGGTTTTAGCTCTCTCATAATTAAAATGAGGCATTTTGTTGCAGCTTTTCACCTTCTCTTAATGATCATTTTAACAAGCTTTGCAATATTCCTTCTGAAAAAAAAATCTTGCTCATTTTGTAATTTTATAAAATAGCAGTTTGTTAGTGACCATAAATAACCAACACCATCCACAGAACAGGCATAAAAACATGAAGAGAGATGAAGGAATGATTAGACTCTCTTCTCAAATCAAATGTTCTCATGCATTTTATTATGAAATAAACCAGGTCAGCAAATTTTTTATAGTCAGGAGAACATTCCCAATTAAAACATCCAATAAACAAATAACTAAATGATGACACCACATTTTACTGTCAATAAAACTAATAATACATTTAAATCAGAAACAAGTTCTTACTTTTTTGTTGATCTCCAAAACCCCTATGAGTGAAAAAGGTAGAACACGGAACACTGCAAGGTACAGCAAAACGGACTGTTGAATACCTGCCTGGAAGAAAAGAGTAAAGTTACAGGCAGCTCTAAAAAGTACTTCAGACACACTCTGTTTTAATGAGTTGAAAATATCCATCTGTCCTAGCATGCAGTTATGTAGGTGTTTTCATGAATTAAAAACATCCATCAATCTGGACTGCAAAATTAAACAGGAAGGCATACATGTTCAAAATATGTCCACTAAACCTTCAGCCATACAGGCACACACGCACACAATTCACAAAAGCAAACATAACAGTAAACATCTCTTAGTAACAAAATGTCATGCATTTATATCGTAAATTGGAGTTCAAACAATAACACTAAACAACCTAATTGAAAAATGTGCAGTTATCATGGTCATATCACTTGAAACCAGCAATGCACTGACATGAGCAGCATGTCCATATGACATGAGAAAAAACAAAAAAAACAACTATTAAAGCTTGAGTGGTTTCTCTATGTGGAGAGGAAAGCTCCCTTATTCTGAAGAGCAAGGTCCAGTCAGTATCTTCCCACTATGAAATGTAAAATCATCTATCGTACTTCCCCAGAGCGGCTTTAAGGAAATTTCTTAAATTTGTAGTAGGTAAAGGTTGTCTGCCCCACCACAGTCAGACTCTGCTTCAAGGGAACCCTAAAGGTTGGGGTATCAAGATCATCAATCAAAACCGCCATGACTAAAAGTTAGAAAACAAACAAAAGATACTAATGGTTAAAGCCCAAAAGATTCTCCCTTTGAAAGGGGTGAATTTTGATTGAACCAAGATCTTCGAGGTGTAATCAGACTCCTTCCATGCTCCTAAAACTCAAAGGAAAGATACAGTTTATATACCCCAACCAAGAGCTAGTAGCTGCGGGAGGCTGTAAAGAGATTCTAAACAGAGTCTTGAATGCAGAAATACCAATAAGACACACTTATTAACATTAAAACCAGTTGCTGATGAGTCAACTCCAAATCATGGCGATCCCGTATGTGTCACGGTAGTACTGTGCTCCATGGGGTTTTCAACGGCTAATTTTTTGGAAGTAGATATCACCAGGCCTTTCTTCGGAGGTGCCTCTGGGTGGACTTGAACCTCCAGTCTTTTGGTTAGTAGCTGAGCATGTTAACCATTTGTATCACCCAAATGATAATAATTGAAAGACTTTAATAGATTGTGCTGTATAGAACTAGATTGCAGTTCTTGCTCTGTAAGTAATCTACATGCTTAAAGAAAGGCAAATTAGACAAGGGACTTTTAGAATTCTCAGAAAATGTTTCACTAATTTGTTATACTATTTTGCTTTCTGTGAGTTTTCCTTTACTGAAGTGGAAAAGGCGATACAGTGAGTGAGAGTGTAACAAGAGAAGTGTTAAAAGAGACATAATGGCAAGTCTTTTTCTCTTGATTGTCATACTCAAATAAATCAAGAAAAGGGTGAGGAGACATCAGTAAAAGGCATGCAGTTATCTTATTCATGTAATGGAAGGTATTGGGTAGGATATAGGAAAAAGGTTAAAAAAATGCTTATAGATAAGCATAGTAAAAAAATAAATGGAAGTAGCCAACTAATAGTTTACTTGGCTTCAGTGGGATACAGAAGAATAGACAACAGAGATGAGAGAGGAGTGAAAAGTAGGGTTCACTGCATGAGAGGTTACACTCAAGGGGTATGTTTACTTGGCACACAGTATGATGGTAATACATCAGAGGGTTAGCAAGGGAAGGGTTGATGCTGCCAGCTAAGTAAGGTAAAGTAAGAGGAACTACTTAATTTTTAAAAAGGCACTCTAAAGTTTTATATAAACTTTACTTGCCAGTCAGTGTTACAGGAATTTCTAGAAGTGGTAGTATGGTGTAGTACTTAACAGCAGGGACTCTGCCCAAATTAGAATCCAGGTTCTGCCACTTACCAACACTACAACTTTGAGTAAGTTACTCAACCTCTCTGGGTCAGTCTCTTCATCTGTAAAATCGGACAACAATACTATCTACCCTAAGGGTTGTACTAGGATTAAATGAGATCATACAGGTAAAGCACTCAGAGCAGTGCTCGGCTATTTTGTAGTACAGGACACGGGTGAGAAAAAGTTGTAGTAGTTCAAGTTAAAAATAACAAAGACCTAGAATACAGACTCTGCCAAGAGCACACAGCAAATAAGTATTTGCTTTTCTAGATGTCCTGGGGTATGAAGAAACAAAAAATCTCTAAGGGCAGAGTCTGTATCTATAAAAAAAAAAAGTGCTCAAGAAATGCTTTTTTATAATATTTCTTAAGGTCACAAGCAGAAAAAAAAATTACTTGATATATATATACCAAAAAACCAAACCAAACCTGTTGCTGTCGAGTCAATTCTGTCTGACTCATAGCGACCCTAAAGGACAGAGCAGAACTGCCCCATACTGTTTCCAAGGAGCGGTAGTGGATTCAAACTGCCGACCTTATAGTCAAAGAATTAAACTTACTTTACAGTCTAGTAAATCTTGGCTAATTCTTTTAAGAAGAAGAAAAAAAAATCTACCTACCAACATGCTTCAGAAATCAAAGATTGTCAGTTCTTTGGCAACAAATTTGCAGACAAATTCCTATGGAAACAAATTCTTCATTTTATTAAATGTTTAAAGATGTGTACCTGGCGTGCCACTGCTGAGACTTTGTTCTGAGCTGACTTGACTGCAATGACTTCTTGAGGAGTGTCCCAGCTCAAGTATCTTTTAAAAGAATTGTGAGAGGTTTATTCATTTAGGTGAGTTTCCCTATACTTAAAAATCAAAATAGAATGGATATTTTACAAGTGAACAGTTTTTAGTTACTTAAATTATAAAAGCAAAGAGGTTTATTTTCTAAAAACAAATAGCTAGAAGAAGCTCCTGTAAAGTCCTATAATGGATATATACCCATAAGATATATACCCTGTTGCCACTGAGTCAATTCTGACTCATAGCAACTCTATAGGAGAACTCTTTCCTACAGGGTTTTCAAGGCTGTAATATTTATGGAAGCAGACTGCCACATCTTTCTCCTGTGGAGCGGCTGGTAGGTTCAAACTGCCAACCTTTTGGTTAACAACCTAGTGCTTAACCACTGTGCCACCAGGGAGCCTTTAAAAAAAATATATATATATATATATACACGCACACACACACACGCATATATATCTTATATATAATTTTAATCCTTCTAGAGTCTTGATGAATAAAAATTATGTCTGATCTAAAAGTACTTAAAACTTAGAAAACAAAATAATCATTTTTACTTTAAGTTGAAACTTACAAAAAGCTTTAAAACGTTACTTTCATACTTTGTATGCATATATTCACTCCAAAACTTTACCTCTAATGTACAAAACCATTAGCTAAAAAATAGTTATAACATTGTACTAGACATAATTCAACTGAAACCGACTAGTCTTCAGGTAAATCTAGCATAAAATGTACCCTACATATAAAATACTATTTGTAGAAGGGAAAACACAAACTAAAAAAAAAAAAAAACTTAACTGGCAATTACTATAGGTTAGGTACTTGTGAAGAATACAAAGTGACACAGGGTTTCTATGCTCAGATCTTCAAGTATAGTTATAAGGTTATGAGGAGAGAACAAGAGAATAGGTTCATAAATCTAGTTCCTGGTATTCACTAGAAAACTAAAAAAAAAAGAAAGGAATTTCCTGGGCTTCATATTTTTATAATAAAATCTTGAATAGTTAATACCTGAATTTGCAATAGGAAGCAAGATATATCTTCTCAAGGATTTTTCCAGTAGTTGCAGATATACGAAGTAGCCAATTATGAGCAGTCAGTGCAATGAGTGAGGATTTATAATCTGATGGATTGGGAAGTACTTCCCCCTTTAAAAAAAAAAAATTGAGGTGTAAAAACGAAACTGCTTGGCCATGAACAATTCGCAGTAATCAATGTCCAGAGAAAATAGCTAACCACTTAAAGAAATAGTCAAATAAGTAAACCAAAGAAGAAATACTAAATGCACAAATAGAGAAGGCAAGGAAAGGTTAAGATTGTGGGCAATTATTTTCATCATTAACTTATTAAATGAGTTTATTCATATAATGTTGTGAAACAATGCCTGAATAGTGCCTGAACTAATTTATTATTGCTATTAATTTATTATTATATATAATAATAATTATGAATTTATTGTTAAGCAGTTAACAAATGTTAGCTGATCTCTATAGTAACAGTAGTAGCAGGAGCATGAATAATGTTGCTGCTGCTAACAGTAACAGCTCTTAAAACCATGTATAAAAACGTGGCAATTAAGAATCATTTCCTAGAACAGACTTTGATGTTCTTTTTTCCTTTACTCCAAGACTCATTTTCCTTTTGATGGGAGTCAAAATGGCAAAAGTGTAAATTACCCCATTATTTATCATGGTTCGACTTTAACCTCAAATGAAAAGCTAGAATCCAGAATCAAAGCAGCCAAAGAAGAATACAGGATGGAACTGGTTTTACAGATGACCTGTGACACTAATTAATTACCCCAGAAAGTGGAGGGAATAGCTATTTAGGTGCTCCTGTCATTGAGGAGCTACCACAAGGTGGAAGTCTAAAGCAGGCGGAGAAAGAGAAGCAAAAGGTTCCTCTTTGATTTTGGAATAAAGGGTAGTTCTAAGAGGAAAATCAGGAAGAGTAATTGAAATTAATCTAGTATTTGCTTAGGCTGAAAAGTGAATAGAAAAGAATGAAGGCACAGTTATTTTATATATACTCCTGAAGATGTGTCTTCCCTTTCAAATGTTAGGGAAAGAAAGAAGGCGTTCTTGCTGTTGCTGTTTTAAGTTTAATAACTACTGTCTTATGATGAGTTCACAGGCAATGAAGTAAATACATTTGTTCTATGATGTCTTATCTACACATCCTTTCACAACATATTAAAGTTTTAAAAAATGTACTCTTTATACCTTGCCTTTAAAGCGGGGGGGAGAGGTTTGAAACAGCATATGTAACGTTGTTGTCGTTAGGTGTTGTTGGGTCAGTTCCAACTCACAGCGACCCTGTGTACAACAAAATAAAAGACTACCCGATTCTGTGCCATCCTCACAATTGTTGCTATGCTTAAGCCCATCACTGCAGCCACTGTGTCAATCCATCTCCTTGAGGGTCTTCCTCTCTTTCACCGACCCTCTATTTTACCAAGCATGATGTCCTTCTCCAGGGACTGGTCTCTCATGATAACATGTCTAAAGTATGTGAGGAAAAAGTCTCGCCATCCTTACTCATAAAGAGCATTCTGGCTGTACTTCTTCCAAGACAGATTTGTTCATTCTTCTGGCAGTCTGTGGTATACTCAATGTTCTTCACCAACACCATCATTCAAAGGCATATATACTAGGTTTGAACTATTTTCTTAAAACCAAAGATTGTATTTTATGCATTGTCATGAAAAGCAGGTAAGCAACATCATGACAAATGGAGAAAAGATTAAAGTCATCAAGGATTTCATTTTACTTGGATCCACAATCAACGCCCATAGAAGCAGCAGTCAAGAAATCAAACGACGCATTTCATTGGGCAAATCTGCTGCAAGAGACCTCTCTGAGGTGTTCAAAAGCAAAGGTGTCAGTTTGAGGACTAAGGTGTGCCTGACCCAAGGCATAGTATTTTCAATTGCCTCATATGCATGTGAAAGCTGAACAATGAATAAGGAAGACTGAAGAAGAACTGATGTATTTGAATTGTGGAGTTGGCGAAGAATATTGAATATACCATGGACTGCCAGAAGAACGAACAAATCTATCTTGGAAGAAGGACAGCCAGAGTGCTCTTTAGAAGTGAGGACGGCAAGAGACAGGGCCAAGATGGTGCAGTAGTCAGACGCTTCCTGTAGTCCCTCTTACAACAAAGACGTGAAAAAACAAGTGAATCGATTATATATGACAATCAAGGAGCCATGAACATCAAAGGCAAACTTGAGGAATCAGACTGAGCAGCAAGAGGAGGGAGAGATGGTTCAGAAGCAGTGAGGAGTTGCCAGACCTGACTGGGTGGGAACCGGCACCCTGCAGGCTGGATTGGCTGGAGTGTGTGGTGAGGAAAGCAGTAGCGCTCAGGGCACATTTTCCACATCGGGAGAGACTGAGTGGCAGAGTCTGCTCAAACCTCCAGAACCAGCAAGAAGCGGCGCTCAATCAGCAAAAGTTAAGTCAATGCGTCTAACCAACCACATGGATCAAAAAACACTCCCTTTGGGAAAAACCTCTCTCCCATTTACCTGCACTCTCCCCGCTCTGCACCAAGTCTGGGCTGGAAGGAAGACCTGTTGCACGCCCTGAGCCATTCTAGCCACCTAACCACCCGTGACAGGGGTCCAAGGATAAGTGGTGCTTCCCAGTCCTTACAGCCAACAGCACTGGGGGCTCACACTCTGGCTGCAAAATCCACCCAGCTATGCACTCTAGGGAACAGGGACACACTTTCCTCCCAGACACTCAGGGGCAGCTGTCAGCCCATTGCCTTGCTCAGCCCGTGACTCCCTACTGCAGCCAGATACCTGTGCCTACACCAATCACCCCTGCCTGTCCAGCACTGTAGGTAAGAGCCTGCACCACACACTTGGTGACTGACTACCTGGACACCTGAGCTGAATTCATACAAGAAAAGTAAACAAGACTCCTGGGCTCACATACTTAGTAACAGACCTAACCAGCTGGTGACAGGATGTGAGAGCTTCAAAGGCACCAATAATCAAACTAGCTCCCACGAGCAGCCTATTTGGCCATATCAAAACAAAACAAAAAGCTAGTAATTTTAAGCAAACATAAAATAAATAAAAATAATAACTTACTGATGGCTAGGAGATAGCAGTCACTATCTAATCACATGAAGAAGCAGACCATGATGACTTCTGCAACCTCCCAAAATAAAGAATCAAGAAATTTTCCAAAGGAAGACAACTTCTTAGAATTACCGGAGGTAGAATACAAAAGATTAACATACAGAACTCTTCAAGAGATCAGGAAGGAGTTCAGGCAAAATGCAGAACAAGCCAAGGAACACACAAAGCAAAAGAGGAACTTAAGAAGGTTTAGAGAAGAGCACAATGACAAATTTAACAGGCTGCAAGAATCCATAGAGAGACAGCAATCAGAAATCCAGAAGATTAACAATAGAATTTCAGAATTAGACAACTAAATAGAAGCTCATAGGAGCAGAATTGAAGCAATGGAAGTCAGAATTAGTGAGATTGAAGACAAAGCGCTTGACACCAACTTATTTGAGAAAAAATCTGATAAAAGAATTTTAAAAAATAAAGAAACCCTGCGAATTATGTGGGACTCTATCAAGAGGAATAACCTACGAGTGATTGGAGAACCAGAACAGGGGGATAACAGAAAATACAGAGAGAATTGTTGAAGATTTGTTGGTAGAAAACTTCCCTGATATCATGAAAGACGAAAAGATACCTATCCAAGATGCTCATCGAACCCCATACAAGGTAGTTCCCAAAACATAGTCACCAAGACATATTATAATCAAACTCGCCAAAACCAAAGATAAAGAGAGAATTTTATAGAGTGGCTAGCGATAAACAAAAAGTCATCTACAAAGGAGAGTTAATAAGACTAAGGTCGGACTACTCAGCAGAAACCAGGCAGGCAAGAAGGCAATGGGATGACATATATAAAGCCTTGAAGGAAAAAAACTGCCAGCCAGGAATTATATACCCAGCAAAACTGTCTCTCAAATACGATGGCAAAATTAGGGTATTTCCAGACAAACAGAAGTATAAGAAATTTTCAAAAACCAAACCAAAATTACAAGAAATACTAAAGGGAAGTCCTCTGGTTAGAAAATCAATAACCTCAGATAACAAGCCAAGACTAGAACACAGGACAGAGCAACCAGATATCGACCCAGATAGGGAAGTCACAAAAATAAATCAAACCCAAAACACTGAAAATAGCGAAACAGGTGTCAACATGTAAAAGATGACAACATTAAAACAAAAAAGAGGGACTAAAAAATGTACTCATAGATCTTTCATACGGAAAGGACGACAAGGCAATTTAAAGAAATAAAAGACTGGTCTAAACTTAGAAAAATAGGGGTAAATATTAAGGTAACTACAAAGGAAACTAACAATCCTACACATCAAACAAAAAACAAGAAAAACATAAAGACTCAGCAAATACAAAATCAACAACAATGAAGAAGACGAAAGGAAAACACATAAAGAAAAACGACTCAGCACAGAAAATTAAGTGGAACAAAGAAACTGTCAACAATACAAAAAAAGACATCAAAATGACAGCACTAAACTCATACCTATCAATAATTACGCTGAATGTAAATGGACTAAATGCACCAATAAAGAGACAGAGAGTGGCAGATTGAATAAAAAAAGACGATCCATCTATATGCTGCCTACAAGAGACACAATTTAGACTTAAAGACACAAACAAATTAAAACCCAAAGGATGGAAAAAATATATCAAGCAAACAACACTCAAAAAAGAGCAGGAGTGGCAATATTAATCTCTGACAAAATAGACTTTAAAGTAAAATCCACCACAAAGGATAAGGAAGGACTCTATATAATGATTAAAGGGTCAGTACGCTGGAAGGACATAACTATAATAAATATTTACGCACCCAATGACAAGGGATCTAAAATAACAAAAAACAAACTCTAACAGCATTGAAAACAGAGATAGACAGCTTCACAATAATAGTAGGAGACTTCAACACACCACTTTTGGCAAAGGACAGAACGTCCAGAAAGCAGCTCAATAAAGACACACGAAACATCTAAACGCCACAATCAACCAACTTGATTTCAGGACATATACTGAACACTCCACCCAACAGCAGCCAAGTATACTTTCTTTTCCAATGCACATGGAACACTCTCCAGAATAGACCACATATTAGGCCATAAAGCAAGCCTTAACAGAAACCAAAGCATCAAAATATTACAAAGCATCTTTTCTGATCATAAAGCCATAAAAGTAGAAATCAATAACAGAAAAACCAAGGAAAAAAAATCAAACACATGGAAACTGAACAACACTTTGCTCAAAAACTACTGGGTTACAGAAGAAATTAAGGATGGTGTCTTAGTTATCTAGTGCCGCTGTAACAGAAATACCACAAGTGGATGACTTTAACAAAGAGAAATGTATTCTCTCACAGTCTAGCAGGCTACAAGTCCAAATTCAGGCTGTTAGCTCCAGAGGAAGGCTTTCTCTCTCTCTCGGCTCTGGAGGAAGGTCTTTGTGATGCATCAGTCTTCGCTTGGTCTGGGAGCATCTTAGCACAGAAACCTCAGGTCCAAAGGACATGCTGTGCTCCCTGCACTGCTTTCTTGGTGGTATGAGGTCCCCCACTCTCTGCTCAATTCCCTTTCCTTTCATCCCTTGAGAGATAGAAGGTGGTGCAGGCCATACCCCAAGGAAACTCCCTTTACAATGGATTAGGGATGTGACCTTAGCAATTGTGTTACAATCCCACCCTAATCCTCTTTGACATAAAATTGCAATCACAAAATGGAGGACAGCCACACAATACTGGGAATCATGGCCCAGCCAAATTAATACACACACTTTTTGCGGGACATAATTCAATCCATGACAGATGGAATAAAGAAATTCATAGAATCAAATGAGAATGAAAACACATTCTACCAGAATGTCTGGGACACCGCAAAAGTAATGCTTAGAGGTCAATTTATAGCAATAAACGCACACATTCAAAAAGAAGAAAGGGCCAAAATCAAAACATTAACCCTACAACTCGAACACATAGAAAGAGCAGTGAAAGCAGCCCTTGGGTGCCAGAAGAAAGGAAATAATAAGAATTAGAGCAGAAATTAAATAAAACAGAGAATAGAAAAATAATTGAAAGAGTTAACAAGACCAAAAGCTGGTTCTTTGAAAAGATCAACAAAATCGATAAACCACTGGCCAAAATGACAAAAGAAAACAACTCGAATAAGAAATGAGATGGGTGATATGACAACAGACCCAACTGAAATTAAAAGGATCATAACAGAATACTATGAAAAACTGTAC
>NW_004443973.1:12829392-12853263 GCF_000243295.1 Trichechus manatus latirostris
AGTAAAGCATTACTCAAGAAGAAGAACAAAGTGGGAGGCCTCACACTACCTAATTTTAGAACCTGTTATACTGCCACGATAGTCAAAACAGCCTGGTACTGGTACAACAACAGATACACAGACCAATGGAACAGAATTGAGAATCCAGACATAAATTCATCCACCTATGAGCAGCTGATATTTGACAAAGGCCCGAAGTGCTTTAAATGGGGAAAAGATAGTCTCTTTAACAAATTGTGCCGGCATAACTGGCTATGCATCTGCAAAAAAAGGACTATACCTCACACCATGCACAAAAACTAAACCAAAATGGATCAATGACCTAAATATAAAATCTAAAACAATAAAGATCATGGAAAAAAAAATAGGGACAAAGCTAGGAGCCTGTCTTAGTCATCTAGTACTGCTATAACAGAAATACCACAAGTGGATGCTTTAACAAAGAGAAATTTATTCTCTCACAGTCTAGTAGGCTACAAGTCCAAATTCAGGGTGCCGGCTCTAGGGGAAGGCCTTCTCTCTCTGTCAGCTCCAGAGAAAGGTCCTTGTCATCAGTCTTCTCTTGGACTAGGAGCTTGTCCATGCAGGAACCCCAAGTCAAAAGGACATGCTCTGCTCCCGGCACTGCTTTCTTGGTGGTTATGAGGTTCCCTGTCTCTCTGCTCGCTTCTCTCTTATATCTCAAAAGAGACTAACTTAAGATACTATCTAATCTTGTAGACCTCATCAGTATAACTGCCAGTAATCCATCTTAATACATCATTGTGGTAGAATATACAACACACAGGGAAATCACATGAGATCACAAAATGGTAGATAATCATATAATACTGGGAATCATGACCTAGCCAAGTTGACAGATATTTTGGGGGGACACAATTCAATCCATGACAGAGCCCTAAAACATGGCATAAACAGAATACAAAACTTTACTAACAATGCACAAATACCAGAAGAGAAACTAGGTAACTGGGAGCTCCTAAAAATCAAACACTTATGCTCATCAAAAGACTTCACCAAAAGAGTGAAAAAGACAACCTACAGACTGGGAAAAAATTTTTGGCTATGGATCATGGTCTAATTTGTAAAATCTACAAGATACTGCAAAACCTAAACAACAAAAAGACAAATAACCCAATTAAAAAATGGGCAAAGTATATGGACAGGCAGCTAAGAGATACATGAGGAAATGCTCATGATCATTAGCCATTAGAGAAATGCAAATCAAAACTGCAATGAGATACCATCTCACCCCAACAAGGCTAGCATTAATCCAAAAAATACAAAATAATAAATGCTGGAGAGGTTGTGGAGAGACTGGAACACTTATACACTGCTGGTGGGAATGAAAAATGGTACAACCACTTTGGAAATTGATTTGGTACTTCCTTAAAAAGCTAGAAATAGAAGTACCATATGATCCACCAATCCATCTCCTTGGAATATATCTTAGAGAACGAAGAGTTGTCACAGGAACAGATATATGCACACCCATGTTCACTGCACACTGTTCATAATACCAAAAAGATGGAAAGAACTTAGGTGTCCATCAACGGACGAATGGATGAACAAATTATTGTATATACACACAATGGAATACTATGCAACGATGAAGAACAACGATGAATACGGGAAACGTCTCATAACATAAGATTAATCTGGAACGCATTACACTAAGTGAAATAAGTCAGTTGCAAAACGACAAATATCGTATGAGACCACTATTATAAGAACTCAAGAAAAGGTTTAAACACAGAAGAAAACATTCTTTGATGGTTACGAGGGTGGGAAAGGAGGGAGAGGGCTATTCACTAACTAGACAGTAAACAGGAATTACCTTAGGTGAAGGGAAGGATAGCACACACTACAGGGGAAGTCAGCACAACTGGACTAAACCAAAAGCTAAGAAGTTTCCTCAATATAACCAAATCCTTCAAGGGATATAGTAGCAGGGGTAGGGGTCTGGGGACCATGCTTTCAGGGGACATCTAGGTCAACTGGCATAATAAAGTTTATTAAGAAAATGTTATGCATCCCACTTTGGTGAGTGGCGTCTAGGGTCTTAAAAGCTAGCGAGCGGCCATCTAAGATGCATGCACTGGTCCCAACCCATCTGGAGCAAAGGAGAATGAAGAACACCAAAGACACAAGGAAAATATTAGCCCAAGAGACAGAAAGGGCCACATAAACCAGAGACTGCATCAGCCTGAGACCAGAAGAACTAGTTGGTGCCCGGCTACCAGCAATGACCACCCTAACAGGAAATACAACAGAGAGTCCCTGATGGAGCAGGAGAAAACTAGGGTGCAGAACTCAAATTCTAGTAAAAAGACCAGACTTAATGGTCTGACTGAGACTGGAGGGACCCCAGAAGACACGGCCCCCAGACTCTCTGTTAGCCCAAAACTAAAATCATTCCCGAAGTCAACTCTTCAGACAAAGATTAGACTGGACTATGGGACACAAAATGATACTTGTGAAGAGTGTCCTTCTTAGCTCAAGTAGATATGTGAGACTACATGGGCAGCTCCTTTTCAGAGGTGAGGTGAGAAGGCAGAAAGGGACTGGAGTTGGTTGAATGGACATGGGAAATCTGAGGTGGAAAGGAGGAGTATAGGGAGAGCAACTAGGGTCACATAACAATGTGTGTATAAATTTTTGTATGAGAAACTAACTTGAGCGGTAAACTTTCACTTAAAGCACAATTAAAAAAAAAAGTTATAAACCACACTTGGCATTAATGATGTCCAATTAACCATCGCAGGTGGTAAGTAATTCTGAGAGAAGACCCACTTTCAAATAAACCTGCCTTTAAAAATGTAAAAAAAAAAAAAAAGTGAGGATGGCAAGACTTCGTCTCATGTACTTTGGCCATGTTATTAAAAGGGACCAGCCCCTGGAGAAGGACATCATGCTTTATAAAGTACAGGGTTAGTGAAAAAGAGGAAAACCCTGATAGAGATGGATTGACACAGTGGCTGCAACGATGGGCTCGAGCATAGAAACGATTGTGAGGACGGCGCAAAACTGGGCAGTGTGTCATTCTGTCGTACATAAGGTCACTAGGAGTCACAACTGACTCGACAGCACCTAACAACAACAATTTAAAAGCAGTTTCACATCAGTATGTTAACAATAATACAACATGCTTAAGGTTTTCTTAGTGGAAAATCCTAGTTTGTTCCAAAAGAGAACAAAATATTTAAAGAGACGAGATCATAGGAATTAGGTGACTAGAAATCTTATTTTTGCAGGATTGCTCTGAATTTTTGGTGTTTTGTACTGGTGTCTTCAGAACTTTTCTCAGTTAAGAAATCTGTCATTTCCTCCCTTAATTAAAATGGATTAAAAGGTTTTAAACTGTTGAGGGCACAAAAGTTATCTGCAGCTTCCAGTAGGGGGTTGGGGAAGAAAATAGATTTCAAGTTTTCTAATATTTAAAAAGGAGCCTTCTATGAACAGAGAATTTGTGTCCAGGGAAAACAGAAGCAGCAGATCCAGAAGACTATAATTTTATGTGAAAACAACAGCCTTAAAAAAAAATTTTTTTTTTAATAGTAAATTCAAAGTATAGCCTTTTATCTTTAACATATTATTTTGGCCACATGTTACGACGTTCTATATTTCCTAAAGACCAACCAGCCAGATTCAGAGGCCTGAATAATTCGTTGTAGTACTTCTTAAGTGCATTTCTTAGAATAGCAATCCCATGGAAAACTAATATTCCTCATAAATGGAAGTTCTATGATTGAAATAGTCTGGACAAGATAGTTTGACAGTCGCCATGCACATTAGTGTATTAAAGGCTCAGAGAAGTATTATTCTATAATAAACTTGCTTAACTTTTAAAATTCAGCAGGTCCTAAATTTATTTTTCCACAGCCCCTTGATTCTTCCCAACTCCTCTGGCAACTATATACTTACTAACATCCCATGAAAACAGTGTACTGAAAAATACAAACTAGGACAATGACACTCTGATGGGATGAGCTTATCCTATTATTTTCCTAACAAGATTTGTAGAGGAAGCTCGTTAAGAATCCACTTTCAAAGAGCCATGTAACACAACTATTGTCCTAAATAAATACTTTAGTATTCAAGATTTAAAAATGGCATCTAATTTTCAAAATACATTTATAATGTTGACATATAATTCCTTAAGATAGAAATTATTTACTGAGGAATAATGAAAATCAAGATACACTCTTCTTGATTCCTTGCAAAGATTCAGAAATCACTGATATTTACGTTTTATTCCTTTATATAGACTTTATTAATAATCACCAGCTTTTCTAGGCTAAAACTGCTCTAGAAACAAATGCTCTAGAAGCAAATCTTACCACTGGGCATTCCCATAATAAAGCATCCTCTATTTTTTCTGATTTGGAACATTTTGGCATTTCATAAAGTTTTCTCGGCTCTGATGCAACACTAGGGAAAAAAGGAAAACAAAGGATTATTCTTCTTGATAACTCAGACAGCGTTATCAAGGTGTAAGTGATTTTTTTCTATTTAGAGATTTTTGAATACCAAAACATGATTTGTTATTTTGCTTTCCTCTTCTTAACTAAATGCTAACATTTCTTCCCTATCACATAATTTATATTACATATCATGGGGGAGGAAACCCTGGTGGTGTAGTGGTTAAGACCTATGACTGCCAAGCAAAAGGTCTGCAGTTCGAATCTAACAGGTGCTCCTTGGAAACTCTATGGGGCAGTTCTACTTTGTCATAGGGTCACTATGAGTCAGAATTGACTTGACAGCAATGGGTTTTTTTGGGACCATGGGGGAAAAAGCACCTGAAAACATAATATATTAAAATAGTTTATAATACTATAAAACTACCAAAAATAACCACTTATTGACATCTTGGTGCATTTCCTTCTAGTTTTTCATCATATGCATATTCCTACCTGAACATTTTCCAAAATTGGATCATAACTGAATTCTTCCTACACCTCTAAAAATTTAATATGAATATCTCTGTTGAATTTCATGGACTTCATGTTATTGTTCCAATACTTTAAATGAAAATTTGTGGAAAAGGGGCCCAATGTTTTAGAATGAAAATTACTGAATACAAAAAAATAAAAAATCTTTAAGGTTTTTTTCACTCCCAAATTGCCTTCTAGAAAGGTTGAACAAGTTTATACATTTGCCAATACTGAGCACTACCTTTCTAATATACTTTGAATGTGAAAAACAATATCTTATTTTTAGTTTGTACTTCTTTGATTACTACTGAAATGTGATCATAAACCAAACTAAACCCACCGCCATCGAGGTGATTCCGACTTATAGCAACCCTATAGGACAGAACAGAACTGCCTCATGGGGTTTCCAAGCAGTAGCTGGTGGACTGAAACTGCCGACCTTTTGGTTAGCAGCTGAGCTCTTAACCACTTTGCATTTTTTAAGCTGCTGAATTTTGAAAATAAAGCTACTGTTAAAGAGACACTATTTTCAGGCTGACGATTCTATTCTTTCACTGACTCACAGGTTTAAACCAAACAGAATTTCACAGGAATTAAAGCAACCTCAATGTAATTCTAACCTTTGGGATAAACACCTCTGGATGGCGTGTTAAAGAAGATCAACATTAGATGCTTTTGTGGGAAGAAAAAATCTAATCAATAAGTCAACTTGATTAAAAGGTTTTATTGGGTGGAAAAAACTGTTCAAGAACAGAGCACAACCCCTCCGAAGAGATGAACTCATCACAATACAATTTTGATTAGCTTATGCACAGTACAAACTGTTAGGGGATTTCCCCAAAGATAAATTAAAATGATTGGTTGTCATTCGATCAGCAGGACGTGGCTTGAATTGGTTTATTAAGTGTTTGTGTCTGTAGTCTACAGGCTAGTTATGGTTTATCTAGTTAGTTAAACTTTTCCCAAAACTGTCTGTATCATGAGTTTTTAGTTCCTGTGAAAGATTAAGAGTTAAGTCTAAATTGGGGAGGGGGGTGCATTTTAACACTATTTACTGTTCACCATTAGATCACCAATCAATACAACTCACTCTGATTAAAAAAAGTTTTTAATTAAAATGGGCACCTCCAAATTGGACAAGTTATGAATTAGGCATTAAACGATACCAAAGAATTATTGCTAATTTTGCTGGGTGTGATAACGACAATATGGTCATGTTAAGAAAATGCCCAGGTTTCTACTTTCAGCATGACAGTGCGAGAAGCTCTGCAGACACACTCCCTAGTGAAATATGGAAATTATCAAAGGACTACCATCTAAAATCTCTGGAAATGGTCCTGGCGGCATAGGTAAATGAAGAAACACTTATTCAAGAAAATTTAGTGGAGCGTGGTAAGAATGGTGAGAGTCTTGGTGTTTGTTGTTCTCCCTTCCTCCCCATTCCTAGCTACCAGCTCAGTGAGACAGAAACTCCACTATAGACTGGTATAACCAAGAACACCAGGTTCCTTCTTCCCCCAGCTCCCAGTTAGAGGGCTATCTTCCTAGGAGGGGAAGGATGACAGAATTTTTCATCGTGCCCCACGTATCTGCTACTGAGGCTAAGTTCCAAGCTAATGCGGTCAAGAGGTGGAGGCTCTCTTCTCCTGCCTAGCCCCCACTCATCATCCTTGTCCTGGCTCATAGGGCATCTCCCACGCTGAGAGAGGAAAGCTGAGAAGACCTGATATTCCCTCATCTCCACCTAAAGCTCAGCTCCTAGAATGGGGGAGTCACTCCAGAGAAGTGTGCCATTGACCCTATCCTCAGCCCCAGAGCCTTCGCTCAGTTGCCTGGGGGGAGAAGCAGGCTATAAAGCAGACAGCTCCTAGTCTCTTCCCAGAGGAAGTTGCTTCATTTGTAATGAAGAGCGAACAAGTTCAAGCCTAAGAACATGCTCAAAAATAGTGGAGGTTGGGGGGAAAGGCAATTTGGAGGCGACTGGTAGATTAATTGGATATATATACACATACACACAGACACACACATTAAAGTGTAGGCCAAGTAGTTTTCTGGAGAGAAATATGGAAAGAGACAGTTGGGAGGAGCCCTCTTGGAGGCAAAACCTCAAACACTAACCTAAAAATCTATCCCTTTAAAACTGCCAAAATTTGATTGAATTAGACTGTGGATTGATTTATACCTCAGAGTATTGTTAAAATGAGTAAGACAATTATCTAGTAATCAGTGGAAATTAATGATGGGTATAGTCAGGGAAACAGACAAAGAGAGCCCTGCTAAAACCACTGTCATCCCAGGGTAACTGTGAGTATACACAAGACTGTG
Source organism: Trichechus manatus latirostris (assembly GCF_000243295.1). Taxonomy (NCBI): domain Eukaryota; kingdom Metazoa; phylum Chordata; class Mammalia; order Sirenia; family Trichechidae; genus Trichechus; species Trichechus manatus. The sequence continues at coordinate 12,836,655 of NW_004443973.1, forward strand.
CACCCAGAAGAGCAACATCAGAGGTTTAACACTTCTGGTAGGCATAGAGATGGGACAGACTTCACTAAAATAATCTAGCCAGTCACTAAACAAATAAACAAGAAAATAACAATAACAAGCTCCAGGGGGTGGGGACTTGTACCCAGAGTTGCTACAAAATATTATCTAAAATGTCCAGCTTCCAACAAAATATTATGAGACATGCAAAGAAACAGTAAAGTCTAACCCATACACCAGAAATAAAGTAGGCAGTAGAAACTGCCTGTAAGAGCAACCAGATGTAGGATTTAACAAAGACTTCAAAGTAGCCATTATGAATATGCTCAAAGAACTAAAACTTGTTGCTGTCGAGTCAATTCTGACTCATAATTAAAGAAGTAAAGGAAGGTATGACAATGTCTCATCAAAAGTAGAAAATATCAATAAAGAAACAGAAATGATTAAAAAAGAACCAAATGGAAATTCTAGAGGTAAAAAGTACAATAACTGAAATGAAAAATTCACTAGAGGGGCTCAACAGTAGATTTGAACTAGCATAAGACAGAAATAGTAAACTTACACTGATGTGGACATGTGGTTCTATAAACATTAGAGTTAAGATAAAAAATGAGGGGCATTATATAAAAAAATTTCACCAAAAAGTTACCTGCTAACACAGCAGCGATAATTGTCAAAATATATTCTTCCTCTCTCATAGGCTATAGGTGACTTGGAATGAGTTGTCCAAACATTCTTAAACTTAGTACTTTCCTGAAAGACACAATGTATTCAGGTTTAAAAAAGAACTTATAAGTCTCTACTGTGCACCAATTTTAAGTTGGATAGCTAAATTTACAATTTACGAAATAATTCCACTTACATTACTTAACGTTATTTTCGATTCTTTCTCACACTGCGTTTACAATTTAAGGGGGGCGACCAACTTTTAGAAATACTGTTTGCAAGAAGGCATAAGAACTTAAAACTGAAAGCATCTGGAGCCCTATTAATAGCTATTTACTAATCACCCGGGTTCAGGGAATGTATCTCCCTCCCCATCACATGCGAGTATCTTACAAAGGGGCCTTAGTGCGTTAAAACTGCACCCCAACAGGAGGCGGGACCAGTTGTGTCCCGCTGCCCCTTGTTTTGCTCCCGGCCAGCAGGGGGTCACCTGGCACACAAGCAACCGGAGGATGCCCAGGTTCGTCCTCTGTACCACGCCCGCGTCGCGTGAAAAGCAGCCCAGCGCCCGGCGACTCAGCTGGCGGCACACGTTGGGCTTCCGGGTCCAGCCCATGGAGGATCCGGCGGCGGCGCGCCCCTCACTCTTGCTCATGGGAGCGGCTGCTACCTTTGAACCTCAAGGCCCCAGCTCCCTGCAGGGCCCAGGAAAAGCTGACACGCGGAGCCGGCCGCGGATGCACGGAAGCCGGGCGACAGAAGGCTGAGTCGGCACCGCCCTCTCGTCTGCAGCCCAGCTGCCGCCAACCGCGGAGACGAGGGAAGGAAAAAACACTCCCTTCCCGGCCTGCTCCTGTTGCAGTTTCAACACTCGCCGACTCCGGACCAGGCCGCGGACAAGGCGACTCATCTCTTACCACGCGGCCTGCCAGAGCCGATCCCTCACCGGGAAATGTAGTTCGTAGTGACCACTGAGCTAGCCTGGTTTCTTGTCAGAACTACAATTCCCACAAAGCAGTGGGGGAGCGAGGGCTCGCTTTGGCCCCGCCTCCAACCCTCCGCGGTCCCGCCTCTAGGCCCGCCTCCGTCCGGTCCCCGCCTCGCGGCCTCGTCCTCAGCTCGTGGCCCCGCCTTCAACCGGCTGGGACCCCGCCCCCTCCCCGCCTTCTCCGTTGGAAAGGAGGCTGCGCTGTCGGGCTGGCGCGCCTTTCCGGGTCTGCACGAGGGCGCTGGGGGGAAGTCTGGGAGCGCTGTGCTGCCATCTACTGTTCTCAGTTTTCCGAGTGTAGCCTGCTCTCAGAGATCCGTCCCTCGCTTCCCCGATTCTCCCTACGCCTCTCAGGCCCCGACCTTCATTCAGGGAGGCCCGGGCGGGGCGTCGGGGGGTGCTGTATCGAATGCGACCCCCAAAGCAGCGTCTTGTGCTAAAGGTACGCCACATGGCTTTCCCTTCAGCCACACGTTGGACATTACCGTTAAGGGTTAAACATTTTGGGTCTACAAACTATGCTTTTGAATTATGAGTTAGTGATGGAAGATGCTGGCTTTCCCACCAAACTAGGATTGAATTACTTTTTCCCAGTGCAATCCCCTCGCCCCTCTCCGCGCCCTTCTGTGGCCTGCGGGAACGCGGGCTGGTTTTGCGACAATCGTTGCATTTTCCTTTCTCTCGCCTCCATAGTTTTCCTTATAGGGAATAAAATATGAAATGTTTACATTCTTATTGGACTGCCTAAGATACTCCACTTTGATTCTTCTAAATAGAAGATAATGTATACTTTGTTAACTAGCTCTGCCTGTAGGTTCAAAGTTGTCAGCACGCTAAATTTTCAGTAATCTTGCACCAGATGTGATCCATTGCTTTGCTGCAAGTCCCTTGAAGAGACGTCTTGCCTTTCCCACGAGGACTTGGCATGTTACCTCCGGTTCATAGGTGTCCAGCGAAAATTTGAGTGATCGTGGTCGCATCTGACTGGCAGAGCAGAAAGTACAATACTGGGTTAGTGCGTCTGGTCACAATTTAAGTGCTCAGTAACAATTTGCCATATCTCCTTTTAACCCTGCTGAATTTCTTTCAGGACCTGGGCTTTTGCTGATTTTTCATGACTTATTTACAGCGTACAGTGGAGTGCTTTGTATATTTTTAGACAGCCTCTAAGAGTCAATTTGGTAGTTCATAAATGTAGCTGTCACTGAGAAAACTGGGACCCAGAAAAGACAACTTGATTTTCTTTGGTTGAAATGAAATTCAAATCATTACTGGATTGAATTAATCATCTCTTTTCTCCTTCCCCTCCACCCCAACTTGTTTGTCTTTTGTGGTTTGTATCTCACCACCTAGTCACCCACGGGAGAGTCATCCTGGATTCCGTCCTACTCTCACCCACACTGGAGTTCTTTTGGTTCTAGCTCTTATCCATCTCGTCTCCATTTCCCCTGAGTAGTGTAGGGCCTCGTCATTTTATCAAATTGTTTAAGTAGCCACCTAACTATTCTTTCTGTCTGTCTTCGGTACTTTCAATTCCAACCCTCCACACTGCTGCCAGAGTGATTTTTCTAAAGCACAAATCTATCATTTCCCTGTTAAAATCTTTCAGTGGCTCCCAATCACCCGTTGCAGTTTATTCAAACCCGAGTAGGTACCCAGGATCCTCCATTGTTAACTTACACTATGTTCTTTATGGTAAATATATGCAAATATAAAACTAGGTATAAACGCCTTATGTTGTAGCTTTTACACGACTGTAACACCCAAATATTTATAAATTAAATGAAGCAAAACTATATAAGATCAATAAAATTCAAATGAATGCTTATTCATTGTGACCAATGAGACTGTTTTACTGGACCTTAAGAGCTTAAAAAGTGGATCTATACTGTCCTCCTGGAATACCTTCCTCAGAGTAAGGCCAGTAGGTATTGCCTTGTGTTGAGAGATTACTCAATGCTCTCACCTCTTCTCTGTTTAAACGACTGCAAAACCTTCCTTTGTTAAATGTGTCATGATTTCATTTGACCTTCACTTGTCAAACAACATCATTTACGTATAATAGTCTCCTTTTCTTTCTCATTAACCTGCTTCAATAAAAATGGTATCACTTGTTTGCCAGGACACTTCTAAACACAAATGTGTGACTGAAATCTTGTGGCAGTACACAATTATATGGTGGTCATTCAAATGATCCACAGTATCTTTTTTTTTTTTTTCCAGATTTTTATCAAACTGAAAATGGGAAGTTTTTCTTAGAGAAATCTCATAGCCTCTGGGATACATGCATGAGTCCTCAGGGTTCTGTCGACCTTGTTTTGAGAACCACTGCCCTATAGGATAAAATCTGAATTCCTTAGGATAGTATATAGGATACACTCCATTATCTACATCCTGCACACCTTTTCAGCCTCATCTCTTCAGCCATCCCTCACTGTTTGTTCTTGTGGCACTGATACGTGTGCGCATTTGCTCAAGCCAACATGCCTTTACACTTGAAATTTTCTTTGTTTGGAACTCCCTTACTCTGCGTCTTTTACCTACTATTTAAATATCTTCAGGACTCATTCCAGGTATCACAGTACCACCTGTAAACTTCGTGATCCCTCCAGCTCCATTAGTAGCCTTGTCTCTTCTCCCATGTTAGTCTGCATACATTGGTTGTGGCACTATATTAGAATTGTCATCTATCCAAATATTGGGCAAAATATTGATTTACTACTCAGTTTCTGCCCAGGCTAGTTGGCCAGCTCCCTGGGTAGAAATTAATTCTACATCCTTAGTACACTGCCTAAAATGTGCTTAACGCATATGTATGTTGAATGGATGAATAGCCTACTCTAAAAACAGTGTATTTGTATGAATCTATTATCAGCAGCTACGTGGTTTTAGCATCAATGCAGATTTAGCCTACCCTTATTTCTTAAGTCAATAAGAAATCACAATATTAACATAAAGAAATAACTTTAAAAATTTAAATCTCCAACAGTTCTACATATAAAGTAAGGCAGTCCTAGGATTACGAACGTCTGACTTACGGACACCTTGGACAACTCATACTTGCCCTTTAATGCTGTGTAAATTTGCCCTCACTTTGAAACCATTGAACCAACCCCTACTGGCAACAAGTTCTTCATCACAATCACCTTCACTTGCTGCACGTGCAGTTTTTAAATTCATTGAAAAGGCTTTGAGCCTTTTCTTGCACTAAAGTAAGGCTGAATAAGAACTGTATGCACCTTGCAAATTCGACTTAAAGACACAGGAACGGGTCTCGTTTGTAACCCAGAGACTTCCTGTAGGTATTTTCCATTTGTTGAGGGTAAAAATAGAGATCCCCAGTGCCAATTTAGGATTTGGAAATGACTTCTCCCAGTTTTGGGCATAGAACAAACACTACTTCTTTTTTCATTTCTGTGTCTATGTGATGTTTACAGAATACTTAACCATCCTAGCCATGATATTTTAAAGGGAGAGGAAATAGGATTTCAGAAGTCAATAAAATGCTTTTCCTTCACATACTTTGTTTAAAGAAATGTAACTGAATAAATACATAAAACACTCAGGTTATTAAACTTGAGCATTTGTTCAGAGATGTTAAATTTGAACCAAGGTTATTTATTCATCATGTAATTATTGTTCATCTACAGGTTGCTGGGAACTATTTTGGCTTAAGATGTAGCAGTGAACAGGATAGACAAGGTCCCTACTTGGGGGAGATAGACAATAAATAAGCAAGTGGTACAAACAGTTAATGAGCTTGCTGCTTACTGTAAGGTTGGTGGTTTGAGTTCACACACAGATGCCTCAGAAGAAAGGCCTGGTGATCTATTTCCAAAAAATCATCCATTGAAAACCCTACGGAGCACAGTTCTATTCTGACACACACAGAGTTGCCATGAGTTGGAGTCAACTTGGTGATAATAAATAAGTAGATTAAAGAACAAGACTTTTGAGTACAGGTAGTCCCCCGGTTACAAACGAGATCGGTTCCTAACTGTATTTTAAGTCGAATTTGCAAGTAAGTCGGGATACGATCTAATTTAGCCTTACATTAGGGCAAGAAAAGGCGGGAAGCCTTTTCAAGGATTCAAAAGCTGCATGTGCAGCAAGTGAAGGTGATTGTGATGAAGACTTCGTTGCTAGTAGGGGTTGGCTCAGTGGTTTCAAAGTGAGGGCAAATTTACATAGCATTAAAGGGCAAGTATGAGTTGTCTGTAAGTCGGACATTCATAACCCATAAGTGTTGTGAAGAAATAAAACAGGATGATGTGCTAGAGAGTAGTTGGGGGACCTGCTTTTAGTCAGGGTGGTAAGGGAAAGCCTCTGAAAAGGGAACTTTTGAGCTGAGCCTTAAGTGATGAGAAGGAACCCATCTACAAATACCGGAGATAAGAGTAGTCCAGGCACCCACCGAGACTGGAGGAACCCCCAAACCTATTGCCCTGAGAAAATCTTTAAACCTTGAACTGAAACTATCTTCTAAAGTCTTCTTTACACTACATAACAGTTTAGCTGAATTAGTAAAAAAAAAAAAAAAAAAAGTTCACCTTGGGCATTGTGCTCCTTTAAAGAATTATTTATGAGATCAAATTGACTCTAAATTCAAAATGACTCAAATTGACTGCAAAGTAACTCTAAAGCATATATGAGGAGTTTGTTATTGTTGTGAGCCGTCAAGTTGATTCCGACTTAGCAACCCTACAGGACAGAGTAGAACTGCCCTTCAGGGTTTCCTAGGCTGAAATCTTTACAGGAGCAGATCCTTAGGTCTTTTCTCCCATAGAAACGCTGATGAGGTTGAGGCACTAACCTTTCAGTTAACAGCCAAGTGCTTAACCCGTGCACCACCAGGGCTTCTTGAGAAGTTTTGTTGTTGTTGTTAGGTGCTGTCGAGTCATTTCCGACTCATAGCGACCCTGTGGGACAGAGTAGAACTGCCCCATAGAGTTTGCATGAGTGTATGTGCTGCTATGTATATTTTCACCAAAAATTTTTTTAAAAGAAAGAAAAAGAGTGGTTCAGGCAGAGGCATGGTTGAGTGTAAAGTCCCCAAGGCAATAACAAGTTTGGCTTATTCTAAAACTATCAGAAAGCGTACGTGGCTTTTTAGTGAGCAAGAGAGAGTTGAAGTTGAGAGGTAGGGTAGGCCAAGTCATGTTGGGCCTGTGGACCATGGTAAGGAATTTTGGAATTTATTCTGTTGTGATGGGAAGCCACGGGAGGCTTTGAAGAAGGGGAGCGACAGATCATGATCTAAGTTGTTTTATAAGATCATTATGACTATAGAGAATGTACTGTCGGGGCAAGAATGGAACCAAGGAGACAGGTGGCTGCTGCATTGGTCCAGATAAAAGATTTGGACTAGGGAAGCAGCAGGAGAGATGGAGAGAAGTGAACAGATTCAGAATATGTTTTGATTTAGTTGACACGAGTACGACTGTTTGCCCTATAGTTGGGCATGTTAGATGGATACTAAGGATGAGGAAAAGAGAAGAATCAAGTAAAATCACAATAAAACAAAATGACCAAAAAAAAAAAAAAAAAAAAAAATCCCCAAACTCCCCAAAACAAATGAGAAACAAGGCACTACTCATGCTATAATGCCGATGAAATGATGCCTGAATTCTATTAAATGTACATGTTAGCATTATAACTATTAGTGCTACAGAACATTAGAATTGGTTCTGTGGCTGGAGCAAGTGGTAAGAGTGGAACAAAATCAGATCCCAAAGTTAGGCAGAGACCAGAGCATGTGGGGCCATGGTAGTATAATGGGAAAATTGTTAAGAGTGATACCACATTCCCTTTAAAAAGGTAGTTGGATCAGAAACAAGCATCAGAAACAAGAGTGAAATAGGGAGACCAGTGAGCAGGCAGTTGCAGTACTCCAGGTGAGAGTCACTTTTGGATATTTATTTCAAAATTATTGAGGCTTTTGATCACAAATTTGGCTCTTACGTTTTCTTTTCTCTGTATATTCTAATGTTTGTCTGATGATGTAATAAATACATGCATATTCAAAGTCCCAAAAGATTTTGGTTTAAGAAATTGATAGTAAAGTTTTCAAAACATTCTTCTTTCTCATCAAAAACTTTTTTTTTATTCAAAAGAATATATACAGATAAAATAGCATAATGTATAAATAACAAAAAAACCCAAACCCATTGCCGTTGAGTTGATTTCGATTCATAGTGACATTATAGGACAGAGTAGAACTGCTGCCTAGGATTTCCAACCTGTAATCTTTAGGGAAGCAGACCACCACATCTTTCTCCCACAGAGTGGCTGATGGGTTCGAACTGCTGACCTTTTTGGTTAGTAGCCAAGCTCTTAACCACTGTGCCACGAAGTCTCCTTAATGTATAGATAATAATTCTAAAATGAATACCCATATATCTGTTATCAGCTTTAAAAAAAAAAGACAAAAAACAGAACATGACCTAAAACTTTGAAGACCCCTCTGTTCCCCTGCAGTTTCCTGGATCCCTCCTTCCTTTTATATACATACTATATTGTTCAGTTTTGAATGTTTTTGAGCATCATATAAAGTGAATCATACTGTGTGTATGTACTCTTCTACAGCTTGCCTATTTTTTCAAGATTACACTTCTTGTTCATTTATTTTTAGTACTATATAGTATTCCATTGTATGGATTTACTACAATTTGTTTATCCGTTTTCTACTGGCTGGGCTTTTGTTGTCTGTCAAGGTTTTCTTCCTGGAAGAGTGCTGCTGTAGATATTCTTATAGCTGTCTCCTGGTACACATCTTAAAGAGGACGTTAGTTTTCTATTGTTGTGTAACAAGTTGTTGTTGTTAGGTGCTGTCTAGTCAGCTCTGACTCATAGTCATAGCAACTTTATGTATAACAGAACAAAATTTTACCTGGTCCTGTGCCATCCTCACCGTCATTGCTATGTTTAGCCCATTGTTGCAGCCATTGTGTCAGTCTGTCTCTGAGGATCTCCTTCTTTTTCACTGACCCTCTACTTTACCATACATGGTGTCTTTCTTCAGCAATTGGTCCCTCCTGATGACATGTTCAAAGTAAGCAAGATGAAGTCTCACCATCTTCTTTTCTAAAGAAGCATTCTGGCTGTACTTGCTCCAAGACAAATTTGTTCCTTCTTCTGGCAGTCCATGGTGTATTTAATATTATTCACCAGCACCACAGTTTGAATCTAACAATTCTTCTTCAGTCTTCCTTCTTCATTGTTCAGCTTTCACTTGCATATGACACAATTGAAAATACCATGGCTTGGGTCTTCATGGCAGAAAACAACACCTATTTATTATCCCGTAGTCCTGCAGATAAGAAATCTGAGCACAGCATAACTGGGTTCTCTGTTACGGTCTCACAGATCTGCAATTTTGTGATCAGCTGGAGCTGCCATCTCATCCGAGACACGAGGTCCTCTTGTAACCTCACTGGTTGTTGGTAGAATTCAGTTCCTTGCAGTTACAGGACTGAGACCCTGAGTTCCTATAGATCACCAGCTCTTCCCTGCCTGGACCTTTCCACAACATGGCAACTTGCTTCTTCAAGGCTAAGGTGGAGTTGTGTAAAAGTTACCTAATCGAGGGAGAGATTATCCCACAGTATGCACAGGTCCTGCCCATACAGAAAGAGAGGAGATTATTCAGGGTGTGTGGAGGGGAGGGGAATGCTAGCTCTGTCATTCATCCAGTTTACATATATGGTTGGGTCTATTTCTAGGCTCTGTTGTTAAAATTTTCTATCCCTGGGCTAATACTAGACCACTTAATCACTACGATCTTATGAGGCTTGGTAGCTGGTAGGGCAAGTCTTCCACCTTATTCCTCTTCTTCAGGAGTATCTTACTTTTTTTTTTTTTTTTTTTGACTATTTGCACTTTTGTATATGTTTTTAAATCAGCTTAATTTCCACAAATAACCTTATTGGGATTTTGATTGAGCATTAAATCTGTAAATCAATTTGAAGAGAACTGATGATAACTTTACCATATCAAATTACCTATCCATGAAGACTATTGTTGTTAGGTGTTGTCAAGCGGGTTCCAACTCAGAGCGACCCTGTGTACAACAGAATGAAACACTGCTGGTCCTGCACCATCCTGACAATCATTGTTATGCTTGAGCCCATTGTTGCAGCCCCTGTGTCAGTCCATCTCATTGAGGGTTTTCCTCTTTTTTGCTGTCCCTCTACTTTACCAAGCATAACGTCCTTCTTCAGGGACTAAACCCTCCTGGTATTTATTTTTATTTTATTGCTGTGCTTTAAGTGAAAGCTCATACAAAAGTTTATACATACATTGTTGTGTGACCCTAATTGCTCTTCCTATACTATGACAGCACACTCTTCCTTTCCACCTCGGATTTCCCATGTCCATTCAGCCAGCTCCTGACCCTCTCTGCCTTCTCATCTCACCTCTCGACAGGAACCACCCATTGAGTCTCACGTAACCTCCTGATAACAGTTTCAAAGTATATGAGATGAAGTTTCGTCATCCTTGCTTCCAAGGAACATTCCGGCTATACTTCTTCCGAGACAGATTTGTTTGTTCTTCTGGCAATCCATGGTATATTCAATATTGTTTGTCAGCAACATAGTGCAAAGTTGTCAATTCTTCTTTGGGCTTCCTTATTCACTGTCCAGCTTTCGCATGCATATGAGGTGATTGAAAATACCATGGCTTGGGTCAGGTGCACCTTAGCCCTCAAAGTGACATCCTTGCTTTTTAACACTTTAAAGAGGTCTCTTGCAGCATATTTGTCCAACGCAGTACATGGTTTGATTTCTTTGTTTTTTTTTTAATTGTGCTTTATATGAAGGTTTACAGAACAAATTAGTTTCCCATTCAATAGTTGATACACAAATTGTTCCATGACATTGGCTGCAATCACTGCAATACGTCAGTACTTTCCACATTACCACCCTGAGTTCCCCATTTCCATTCTTCTGGTTTTCCTGCCCCTTTTGCCTTCTCATCTTTGCTCTTGGGCAGATGTTATCCTTTTGGTGTTATGTAGATGATTGTTTTAAGGAGCAAAAATTTCCTCATGTGTGTTATTGTATATATTTTTTTCTTCCTTTTTTTTATTGTTGTAGTTTAAGTGAAAGTTTACAATTCAAGTTAGTCTCTCATACAAAAATTTATACATACAGTGTTATGTGACCCTAATTGCTCTCTCTCTATACTGTGACAGCACACTCCTCCTTTCCACCCCTGATCTCCCATGTCCATTTAACCAGCTCTTAACACTCTGCCTTCTCATCTCACCTCCAGACAGAAACTGCCCATTTAGTCTCATATATCTACTTGAGCTAAGAAGCACACTCTTCAGAAGTATCATTTTATGTCCCACAGTCCAGTCCAATATTTGTCTGAAGAGTTGGCCTCGGGAATTGTTTTAGTTCTGGGTTAACAGAGAGTCCGGGGGCCATACTTTCTGGGGTTCCTCCAGTCTCAGTCAGACCATTAAGTCTGGTCTTTTTACTAGAATTTGAGTTCTATATTTACCTTTCACCTGCTCCATCAGGGACTCTCTGTTGTGTTCCCTGTCAGGGCGGTCATTGGTGGTAGCCAGGCACCATCTAGTTCTTCTGGTCTCAGGCTGATGCAGTCTCTGGTTTATGTGGCCCTTTCTGCCTCTTGGGCTAATACTTTCCTTGTGTCTTTGGTGTTCTTCATTCTCCTTTACTCCAGGTGATGGGGACCAATTGATGCATCTTAGATGGCCGCTTGCAAGCTTTTAAGATCCCAGACACCACTCACCAAAGTGGGATGCATAACATTTTCTTAATAAGCTTTGTTATGCCAGTTGACCTAGATGTCCCCTGAAAGCATGGTCCCCAGATCCCCGCCCCTGCTGCTCTGTCCCTCAAAGTGTTTGATTGTGTTCAGGAACCTTCTTAGCTTTGGTTTAGTCCAGTTGTGCTGACTTCCCCTGTAGTGTGTGCTGTCCTTCCCTTCACCTAAGATAATTCTTATCTACTATCTTGTTGGTGAATAACCCACACCCTCCTTCCCCACCCTTGTAACCATCAAAGATTCTTCTGTGTTTAAACCTTAAGTTCTTATAATAGTGGTCTTATACAATATTTGTCCTTCCGTGACTGACTAAATTCACTCAGCATAATGCCCTCCAGATTCCTCCATGTTATGTTTCATGTCTTCATCGTTGTTCTTTATCATTGTGTAGTATTCCATTGTGTGAATATACCATAATTTGTTTATCCATTCCATTGATGGGCACCTAGGTTGTTTTCATCTTTTTGCTATCATCAACAGTGCTGCAGTGACGTGGTTTGATTTCTTGACTGCTGCTTCCTTGGGCGTTGATTGTGCATCCAAGTAAAATTCCTTGACAAGTTCAATCTTTTCTCTGTTTATCATGATACTGCTTATTGGTCCAGTTGTGTGGATTTTTGTTTTCTTTATGTTGAGATGCAATCCATACTGAAAGCTGTAGTCTTTGATCTTCATCAGTAAGTACTTAAGGTCCTCTTCACTTTCAGCAAGCAAGGTTGTATCATCTGTATATTACATCTTAGTAAGTCTTCCTCCAATCCTGATGCCATGTTCTTCTTCATATAGTCCAGCTTCTTGAATTATTTGCTCAGCATACAGATTGAATAAGTATGGTGAAAGTATACAACCCTGATGCACACCTTTCATGACTTTAAACCACACAGTATCCCCTTGTTCTGTTCGAACAACTGCCTCTTGATCTATGTACAGATTCCTCATTAGCACATTCTGGAATTTCCATTCTTTGCAATGTTATCTATAATTTGTTATGATCCGTACAGTTGAATGCCTTTTTGGTATAGTGACTCTGTATTTTTTCCATCTTCTTTTGATGCTTCCTATGTCATTCAGTATTTTCCTCGTAGAATCCTTCAGTATTGCAACTCAAGGCTTGAATTTTTTCTTCAATTCTTTCAGCTTGAGAAATGTCGAGCGTGTTCCTCTCTTTTGGTTTTCTAACTCCACATCTTTGCACATGTCATTATAATACTTTGTTTTCTCGAGCCACCCTTCAAAATCTTCTGTTTGGCTCTTTTACTTCCTTATTTCTTCCGTTCGCTTTAGCTACTACCAGCAAGAGCAAGTTTCAGAGTCTCTTCTGACATCTATTTTGGTCTTTTCTTTCTTTTCTGTCTTTTTAATGACCTGTTGCCTTCTTCATGTAAGTCCACAACTCATCTGGTCTTCGGTCATTAGTGTATCAAATCTATTCTTGAGATAAATAATATACATCACTGCTTTTATTTAGATCTTTAATATCTCTCAATGAAGTTTTATGATTTTCTCCGTAACGGATTTACATATTTTACAACTTCCTGTGTATATTATATTCAGTGTTGTAAATGGTATACTTTAAATTAGATTTTCTAATTATTCTAGTATGTAAAAATGCAATTAATTCTTTTTGTATGTTGATTTGGGAACCTTGCCAATTTTTCTTTTTAAAATAATAATTGTCATTTGTATTTTTTAAGGTTAATGAGATTGAAGTTCTTCAGATTTTATTTTGTATGCAAACTATATCCTCAGCAAATTATGAGAGTTTTGTTGCTTCCTTCTCACTATTTTCACTTTTATTTCTTTATTTTCTTACCGTGCTGTCCAGGACTTCCAGTGTATTGTTGAATAGAACCAGTGATAGTACACATCTTTGTCTTATTCATATATATAAAGGGAATACTGCTAATGTTTCCCCATTAACATTGCAGGTTTTTGGCAGCTACCCTTTATGCAGTTAATGAAATTCTTCTCCACTCTGCATTTGCTGAAAGTTTTATTTGATTTTAAATCATGAACGGGTGTTGAATTTTATCACATGCTTTTCTCTTTATCTGCTGAGGTGATCCTACGGTTTTTCCCTTTTATCTGATAATGTGATGAATTACATAAATATATTTTCTAATGTTAATTCAAACTTAAGTTTATTTAGATAAGCCCTTGTGGTATGTTTTGTTTTTTACACATTGTGGGATTTGGGCAGCTGCTGGCTTCAGTGCTCATTCAGCTCTCTGGACTTCTGTTAGCTTTTGGTTTCTGAGGATTTCTCTTTGTTTCTTGCTGGCTCAGTGATGCATTTAATAACCCTTTTGTTACCACTGGTGGAAATGGTTTGTCAGCCACTTTTTAGGCCTCTGGACCTCGTTGGCAAGGCGTTATTCTGGTTCTAATGCATTTAGTGAAAGGTGGGTCCCTTTTGAAACACGTGAAGCTCAGCAGACTGGAGTTGGAGCCTCATTGTTGTATAAATTGAGCATTCTATTAGGTGATGCTTCCTGAATGTGTTAGTTTTGTAAGCTTTTGCCTTTTTTCCATTTATTTCTGTGAGATAAGGCTTGCAAGCATAATTATGGCTTTCCTGGGTGATAGTTAGGGAGCCCTGATGAGTTTGTTTTGGAAAGTCATCTGCAATAAACTATACCTCTAGTTTCCATTGGCATACTTCATGCCACAGATGGGTGGCTGCACAGTGCTACTAGTCTCATTGGCAGATTGTATTGCCAGATCATATTTCTCCAGGTCCATCCTACCAACCAAAAATTTAAACACACTCAATTAGTAAGCATGCGTTCCAATACTGAAAACACGTGCCATCAAAAAAAAGTTTTTTGAAAGAAAAACTTTCTAACGGATGGGTTTTAACATGATATTAAAAAACAATGTATTTATCCAGCCTTTTATGACATGTTATAGCAGAAAGAATTTTAAGGTGTCAGGTTCATCAGGTTACCTGGAATTCCTGCAACTGGAATTCCACTTTCTCATATTTTTAGTGTAAATGCTCTAGTTAGCTTTATATAAATATATGATTTAAATGGTCACTTACCACCATTTCTCTCTTCTCTTCTTCCTCTTGTTGCTATTCACAACACCTCCCCTCCCTAAAGAAAACAAGGAAGCAGAGTTGTAGAGTGGAAAGGGCATCATCATACTGGGAGTCAAAGGCTTAAGTTATAGTGCCAGCATAACCTCTTAGTGAGATCTTGACCCAGCCACATATTCTCTCTGAGTTTTGTTCCATCATCTCCTCAGTGGAAACACTCAGGATTGAAGTGAGAATCATACAAGTTTATAAATGTGAACATGTGTGGTAAATTGTAAGAGGAAAGGATTAATAGCAATGATAATTAAGTACATTCTCTGTTAGGAAAATGCAACAGGGGTCTTAAGGAGAAGGAAGAGCTGATTAGGTGAAGCACAATGGGGATCTTTTAGGGCAGTGAAACTATTCTGTATGATATTGTAGTGGTGGAGACATGACAGTATGCATTGTCAAAACCTGTACAACTTTACAGCATAAAGAATGAACCTTAATGTATAAAATTTTTAAAGTTTATTTAGGACATAGAGGGAAGATCCCAGAATGGAATGCAGACTATGACAAGAAAAGTCTAACTATTTTATAAGTGTATGAAACAACCTCACTGAAGGGGGTGAGCAGAAAAGGTGCAGACCTATGTAACTATGGAAATAAGTAGAGTCTGTAAGACTAAAGGCAAAAGGAACTACACATAAGCACTGTACTCTAGTTGGTAAAGTTGTTTCCCACAGGGTACAGTTAACAATTCTGAAATTACTATATACCTGTACGGTAATCAAACATTTAATAAATGTGTGATGGATGGTAGGGGCCAGGTTTCTTACTGTTGTAGTGGGAGGATATAAATAAGCAAGAGAGGAAGGCTAGAATGATCCATGTGAACTGTGAACTTGTGCTTAGCTAAATATAGATACAGATGGATACAAGTAGTAATATTTGTAAGTGGTATGTTAGGCTGGGTTCTCTAGAGGAGCAAAACCGGTGAAGCATGTATATATATACATATATATAGAGAGAGATTTATTTCAAAGAAATGGTTCACACAGTTTTGGAGGCTGGCAAGTCTCAAATCTGTGGTCAGGCATCAGGTCAGGCTGGAGGCTTCTCCTGACTCATGTGGTTGCAGGGGCTGACAGACCCAAAATCAGCAGGTTAGACAGCAGGCTTCTGGCTCAGGGGGCTGTGGGAGCTGGCAAATCCCAAAATCTGCAAGTCAGACGGCAGACTGCTAGCTCAAGTCCCAAGAACTGGAAGTCAGAGGATGACAAGTTGGATGCAGGATCGAGAGAGGGCGATATATTGGATGCAGGCCACAACCCCGAGGAAACTCCCGTTTCAGCTGATTGGCTGCTCAGATCAGATCACAAAATGGAGGATGATTATATAATATCTGCCAAACCACTGAGAATCATGGCCTAACCAAGTTGACACATAACCTTAACCATCACAATCCACCTCTTGTCAACTTGGCACCTGTACACGTCTGCTTAAACTATACATAGTCTCTAAGTAAAGACGATTATGAAGTCATACTTACATCTAACATGATACAACTAACATGCACACAACTGAAAAAGCACTAGCCCCATTCACATTACATATTTTATAATAAGTAATGGAATAAAGGAGGGGGAAATAAAGATATTTACATATATATATACTGAGGCTGTTGAGTTAATTCCAATTCATAGCGACCCTATATATACGTACATATATGTGTGTGTGTGTGTGTATATATATATATATGTGTGTGTGTGTATATATATTCGTCAGCCTGATAGGGTGACCCAAACTTTCATTCTGGAAGAGTCTGGGCCATTAGTAATCATGTTGAAATTGGGCTGCTGTAGTTTTCCATTAACTTTAATCACAGGACATGGTAGTGCTAAGAGATATCCTAAGAGATATCCTGTATTCCAGACATACTCTTCTTTACCTCCATTATATAACATCAATCCGATTTCTCCTTGGTAATCAGAATCAGTCACACCAGCCAATACAGTAATCGCCTTCTTTGCCTGTTGGTCCAGAGGCATAAGGAGCCCAAAGTGGCCAGCTGGCATTCTTTTTTTTTACATTTTCTTTTTTTAATGTAGTTTAAATGAAGTTTACATTTCAAGTTA
>NW_004443973.1:12854259-12875551 GCF_000243295.1 Trichechus manatus latirostris
GGCTTCATCATGGTTCTTTATTGTTGTGTAGTATTCCATTGTGTGGATATACCATAATTTCTTTATCCATTTGTCTTTTGATGGGCATCTAGGTTGTTTCCATCTTTTTGCTATTGTGAACAGTGCTGCAGTGAACATGGGTGTGCATATATCTATTCGTGTGACGGCTCTTATTTCTCTAGGATATATTCCAAGGAGCAGGATAGCTGGATCCTATGGTAATTCTATTTCCAGCTTTTTAAGAAAGTGCCAAATTGATTTCCAAAGTGGTTGTACCATTTTACATTCCTGCCAACAGTGTATAAGTGTTCCAGTCTCTCTACAACCTCTCCAGCATTTATTATTTTGTGTTTTTTGGATTATTGCTAGCCTTATTGGGGTGAGATGATGTCTCAATTGTGGTTTTGATCTTCATTTCTCTAATGGCTAATGATCGTGAGCATTTCTTCATGTGTCTGTTAGCACCCTGCATATCTTCTTTAGCGAAGTGCCTGTTCATAGCCTTTGCCCATTTTTTCATTGGGTTATTTGTCTTTCTGTTGTTGAGATTTTGCAGCATCTCGGAGACTTTAGAGATTAGATGCTGATCGGATTTGTCATAGCCGAAATTTTTTTCCCAGTTTGCAAGTTGTCTTTTTATTCTTTTGGTGAAGTCTTTTGATGAACATAAGCGTTTGATTTTTAGGAGCTCCCATTTATCTAGTCTCTCTTCTGGTGCTCGTGCATTGTTACTTATGGTTTGTATTGTGTTTATGCCATGTATTAGGGCTCCTAGCATTGTCCCTATTTTTTCTTCCATGATCTTCCAGCTGGTATTCTTAACTTCCAGTTCAGTGGAATCAGTGATTTGTGTACAGGTGGGAGTATTCCTCGCTTTGTTACTAAGACCTCTAGATCTGCAGAGCATAGGGGTGTGGGGACAGGAAGCAACAATTTTGTGAGTGGGTCACTCAGGGTAATAGTGAGTGGTGTCACTCCCATTTCCACCCCTTAATTCCTGGACTCATGAATCCTGGCTGTGGGAGAAGCCGCACCATACGTTGGACACTGGTTTAGAGCATATACAGCCTATGGAGAACATTATCCCAACTGTGCAAGGTATTGCCACCTAGCTGGCACCTTAACTGTGTCTTTAGAAGACACAATTTAATCCTTCTATCAAGCCAGCTGCTTCAGGATGGTGGGGAACATGGTAAGATCAGTGAATTTCATGAGCATAAGCCCATTGCCTCACTTTATTTGCTGTAAAGTAAGTCCCTTAATGCGAGGCAATGCTGTGTGGGATACCATGATGGTGGATAAGGCATTCTGTAAGTCCACAGATGGTAGTTTTGGCAGAAGCATTGTATACAGGGAAGGCAAATCCATACCCAGAGTAAGTGTCTATCCCAGTAAGAACAGAACGCTGCCCTTTCCATGATGAATGTGGTCCAGTGTAATCAACATGTCACCAGGTTGCTGGCTGATCGTGTCTAGGAATGGTGCCATAATGGGACTCAGTGTTGGTTTCTGTTGCTGGCAGATTGGGCACTTAGCAGTGGCTGTAGCCAGGTCGGCCTTGGTGAGTGGAAGTCTGTGTTGCTTAGCCCATGCATAACCTCCATCTCTGCCACCATGGCCACATTGTTCATGAGCCCATTGGGCAATGACAGGAGTGGCTGGGGAAGGAGGCTGACTGGTATCCACAGAACACATCATTCTGTCCACTTGAGTGTTAAAATCTGCCTCTGCCGAGGTCACCCTTTGGTGAGCACGGACATGAGACACAAGTATCTTCAATTGTTTGGCCCATTCAGAGAGGTCTATCCATATACCTCTTCCCCATACCTCCTTGTCACCAATTTTCCAATCATGTTCCTTCTAAGTCCCTGACCATCCAGCCAAACTATTGGCCACAGCCCATGAATCAGCATACAGCCATACATCTGGCTATCTCTTCTTCCAAGCAAAATGAACAACTAGGTGCACTGCTTGAAGTTCTGCCCACTGGGAGGATTTCCCTTCACCACTGTCCTTCAGGGAGGTGTCAGAAAGGTGTCTGCATATCGCACAGAACCATCTGTAAACCAGGCACAAAATTTCTCTTCCTCAGTCAACTGACCCCAAGAAACTCCCCATGAGACCATAGGGGCAGACTGGGAGATGGAAGGTAGTGTGACGGGGATGGATACCATGGGCACTTCGGCCACTTCCTCATGTAACTTACTTGTGCCGTCAGTTCCTACTTGAGCCTGATCTCGTATATACCACTTCCGTGTAATGATGGAGTGCTGCTATGCATGTCCAACTCTATGACTCTAGGTCAGACAACACCCAGTTCATGATGGGCAGCTCAGGCTTGGTGGCCCATGGTTAAGCATTTGGTCTCTACTAAGTCCCAGTAACAAGCTGAAAACTTTTTCTCTAAAGGAAAGTAGTTATCTGCAGAGGATGGCAGAGCTTTGCTCCAAAATCCTAAGGATCTGTGCTGTGATTCATCAATAGGGGCCTGCCAAAGACTCCAAACAGCATTTCTATCTGCCACTGACACTTCCAGAACCATTGAATTAGCTGGACCATATACCCCAAGTGGCAGAACACCTTGCACGGCAGCCTGAACCTCTTGAAGGACCTTCTCTTGTTCTGGGCCCCACTCAAAACTAGCAGCTTTTTGAGTCACTTCATAAATAGACTGGAGTAGTGCACCCAAGTAAGGGATATGTTGCCTCCAAAATTCAAAGGACAACCAGGCATTGTGCCTCCTTTTTAGTTGTAGGAGGGGCCAGATGTAACAACTTATTCTGCACTTTAAAAGGAGTATCTTGACATGCTGTATACCACTGGACCCCTAGAAGTTTCACTGAAGTGGAAGGCACCTGAATTTCCCACCGTCTAGCATGAAGCTGTCTTACCAGTAAGTCCAGAGTCGTTGACACTTCTTTCTTACTACGTCCAGTCAGCATAATGTCATCAATGTAATGGACCAGTGTGATGTCTTGTGGGAGGGAAAGGCAATCAAGGTCCCTGTGGACCAAATTATGACATAGGGCTGGAGAGTTGATATGGCCCTGAGGTAGGATGCTGAAGGTGTATTACTGGCCTTGCCAGCTGAAGGCAAACTGCTTCTTATGTTCCTTCGAAACTGGAATCAAGAAAAAGACATTGGCCGAATCAACAACTGCATACCAGGTACCAGGAGATATATTAATTTGCTCAAGCAATGAAATTACATCTGAAAAAGCAGCTGAAATTGGAGTTACCACCTGGTTAAGTTTATAATAGTTCACTGTCATTCTCTAAGATCCATCTGTTTTCTGTTTTTTGCAAAGGCCAAATAAGCAAGTTGAATGCAGATGTGGTGGGAATCACCAGCCCTGCATCCTTCAAGTCCTTGATGGTGACGCTAATCTCTGCAATCCCTCCAGGAGTGCGGTATTACTTTTGGTTTACTATTTTCCTAGGTAGGGGCAGTTCTAATGGCTTCTGCTTGGCTTTTTCTACCATAATAGCCCTTACTCCACATGTCAGGGATCCGTCATGGGGATTCTGCCAGTTGCTGAGGCTATCTATACCAATTATGCATACTGGAACTGGGGAAATCACTACAGATGGATTCAGGGATCCACTGGACCCATTGTGAGATGGACCTGACCTACATATACCCTATTCTAGTGGGCCACAGTGACGTTTTGGGTCTCCTGAAATTCATGTCAGTGTAGAGCCAGTATCAAGTAATCCCTGAAAAGTCTGATTATTTCCTTTTCCCCAATGAACAGTCACTCTCATAAAAGGCCATGGATCCTTTTGGGGAAGGATGGGAGAAAGATTAACAGTATACATTTTTGGCAGTGCAATGGCGTCCTTCCTCAAAGGGACCTGGCCTCCCCTTCATTCAGGGGGTTATGGGTTTGTAAACTGGCTTAAGTCTGGGAATTGATTGAACGGCTGTAACTCTCTATTCTGGTGATTCAACAAGTTAGACTGCCATTCACTTGACCTATAATTCTTTTGCTTGTACAGATCAAGTAAATATTTAGTAGCTTTCCCATCTACTTCACTCTTAGAGATAGCATGACTAAGTAGCCAATGCCATAAGTCCATATGAGTCAGACTCTTCTGATTACTGCTTTGACTCTGCTGTCTGTTATGGTAACTATGCCCACTTCATCTTTGTCAGTTAAGTACTACCACTTGGCCTGTACCACCACGAGGTCCAGTCAGCCCCATTGTAGTTAGGTATCTTAATTCATTTAGGGCAATTCCCACTGTTAAATCTTACATAAAATAGCAATCACAGCAGTCTTTAAGGATGCTGGGGCTCCCTTCACAAATGTGTTTCTCACTGTCGTGGAGAAGATGTGTCCTCTGGGCACTTTGTAGGTGGGTCTGTGAGTCCAACCTGATAAATCCACTCTAACATGCCAGTTTCCCTAAGCCTTTGGATACCTTCTTCTACAGTATACCAAGGCAGGTCTGGCATTTCAGCCTGATATATTGTAGGCCACCGCTTAATCTATGCTTCAGTGAACCAACCAAATAAACTATTAGATCCTTTTCTAACCTCTCGAGCTGAAACAATGAATGAAAAACCTGTGCTTAGTGGGCCCATATCAATAAACTCAGACCAATGCAATTTTATGTTCCTTGCACCATTATCCCACACCCTTAATAGCCATTCTCACACATATCCCCCAGGCTTCTGTTTGTATATATTAGAAAAATAAAGCAGTTCTCTTGTAGTTCAGAAAGTAACAAAAGTACTCCTAAAAAACCCCACAATGATGGGGGTATGTCAGAGGGACACAAGAGCTAATTGAAAGAGTTCCCAATGGCCAAAGCTGGAGCAGTTTGAGCAACAAAATAAAGTAGTATTGTATTACAACCCATAGAGTAAAATAAATATCCATGAGTCCCTAATAATATAAATTATTGAATAAACAAATAAATGTGGGAAAATAGACAAATCTTCCATGCAGAAGTGACTCATAATTCCCCATTCCTTAAGCATGGGCTGCACATAGTGACTTCCTTCCAAAAGTAAAATATGGAAACGGGGAAAAGAGCCTCACTCTACAGTGGAGAAACCTGAGATACTGCCTCAGCCAGAGATCAAGGTCAACATCCAACAGTGACAATCATGTTGATAGGATGTACCTTTGATACAATGTGATGAGAATGGCACTTTACCTCTGGGTAAAATGTCCAAAATCTATAAAAACAACAACTATAACCCCAGTCTAATCAGGAGAACAACATCAGACAAATCCCATTTGAAAGACATTCTACAAAAATACCTGACCAGTACTCCTCGTTTTATTTTACTTGGATTTCATTTTACTTGGATCCACAATCAACGCAGCAGTCAAGAAATCAAACAACCTATTGCATTGGGCAAATCTGCTGCAAAAGACCTCTTTAAAGTGTTCAGAAGCAAAGATGTCACTTTGAGGACTAAGGTGCACCTGACCCAAGCCCTAGTATTTTCAGTCACCTCATATGCATACGAAAGCTGGACAATGAATAAGGAAGACCAGAGAAAAATTAATACATTTGAATTATGGTGTTGGCGAAGAATATTGGATGTACCATGGACTGCCAGAAGAACCAACAAATCTGTCTTGGGAGAAATAACAGCCAGAATGCTCCTTAGAAGCACGGATGGTGGGACTTCGTCTCACGTACTTTGGACATGTTATCAGGAGGGACCAGTCCCTGAAGAAGGACATCATGCTTGGTAAAGCAGAGGGTCAGCGAAAAAGAGGAAGACCCTCAGCAAGATAGATTGACACAGTGGCTGCAACAGTGGGCTCAAACATAGCAATGATTGTGACGATGGTGCAGGACCAGGCAGTGTTTCGTTCTGTTGTACATAGGATTGCTATGAGTCAGAACCAACTTGACGGTACCTAACAACAACAACAACAACAACCACGGTACTCCTCAAAACTGTCAAAGTCATCAAAAAAAGGAAAGTCTAAGAAACTGTTAGAGCCAAGGGGAGCCTAGGAAACATGATGACTAAATGTAATGTGATGTCCTGGGTGGGATACTGGAACAGAAAAAGGACGTTAGGTAAAAACTAAGGAAATGTGAATAGAGTATGGACTTTAGTTAATAATGTATCAATATTAGTTCATTAATTGTGACAAATGTACCATATTAATGTAAGATGTTAATGATAGGTGAAACTGTGTGTGGCATCTATATGATCTTCACAACTTTTCTATAAATATAAAAAAGTTTACTTTTAAAAATGCTGAATTTAAAAAACAACAGCTGTAGAGGCAGCATAACTTAGTGGTTAAGAAGATAGATGAACTCAAGGGTCAGACTTCCTGGGTTCAGATCTCACACTCACCACTTACTAGCTATGTAACCCTGGTTACCCTAAGTAAATAGAGTTACTTCTCTGTGCCTCAATTTTGTTATCTGTTAAGTGGGTTCTTGGGGTGACTAAATGAATTAATATATAGAAAGCACTTAGATCAATATATGGCACATAGCAAACCAAAAAAAACCCAAACCAGTAGTAAAATTTAGTCAATTCTGACTCATGTTGACCCCATGTGTATTAGAGTAGAATTGTGCTCTATAGGATTTTCAGTGGCTGGTTTTTCAGAAGTAGACCATCAGCCCTTCCTGCCAAGGCACCTCTAAGTAGATTCAAACCTCCAACCTTTCGATTAGTAGCTGAGCATGTTAACCATTTGTGCTACCCAAGGACACATTATATAACTATTTGATTCTTTTTTTTAAAATCATTACTACCTTGCTGTTTAGGTTTGGGGACCTTTGTGATTATAGCTGAATTTAATCTCTTCTCTCCTTTGACATACTGATTTTTAGCTTGGCACTACAATAAAACAGTATCCATCATGCTTTGTTCATAAGAGGGGAAATCATCAAGATTGTAAAGATTTAAAAGGAAGCAGGACAAGAACTTGAAAATTCCCAACCCCACTTTCATGCTGCATATAAAATGTTGACTGAGTGAATGCAGAAGCCACAGAGCCTGACACAATTCACATTTTATGGGCATAGACATGCCACACGTAGAAATTCTGTGATTAACTTTATTCCGTTTTTAGTAGGCTCTCATAGGAAATTATGATTTCTGTTTCCCTGTTAAACTGATGTTCTTTAAAGGCAAAGCACAGCCCCATCGTGCAAGCCCCTGAGATTTAGGGTTCAACATCTGAAATGTTGGTGATATTTGAAAGAAAAGTGGAATATATTATAGAAACATATTTTTTAGGTCCTTTACCTCTCTGCCTAAAATCCAAACCAACTCTTTAGAAAACTTCCTATAGATCAGCATCTGAGGTGGAATAGCATACAGAACAGAACATAGAATTTGGAGTCAGGAGGACTCTTTGGAGTCTGGGCTCTTATAGGTGTGTGATTGAGGTGACTTATGTAACCTCTCTGAACCTCAACCCGGCGTCTGTAAAATGGTGATAACAGAAATGCTTGTCCTGCCTTCCTCATTTACAGGATTATTATTGTGAGGATTGGGTGTGAAAATAAATGTGAGAGCTCTTTGTAAGTTGTAAAATCTGTACAAATACTACTTGTTTTAGTGATTCTTGGGTTTTCAACAATAGTAAAACTCTAACGGAGCTTTATAGTCATATTAAGTGTCACAGTCATCTGAATACCTCTACTTATTCATTAAGTAATAAAATGAAATCATTTGAATTTAAAATGCTTTTGATGGAATATTTTCTCACAACACTTTAGTTTTTATAATGTTTTCCTTTGGTGTAACAAAGGAAGGCATTGTTTCAGTCTGGAATTGTCTCTTTTAGGTGGCAGTTTGAAGAAATGGTTCCCAAATTCCTCACTGAAATTAACTATATAGAGAACACAAAAGTGTGTCCCTGTGATTTGGGAAGTTGTCTCCTTTGGACACAGGCTCTCTTGTCCTGGTATGGAGCTGACCAGCAGAGGGTGCACGAGCTTTCCCAGGAACTGACTTCAGCCTCTAGGCTGGGCAGGCCTGATTGGTGCCATCTGTTTGTCATCTGATGATTAACAGGGACTGTAAATGAACGGATTCTGGAGCATCAGAAACACAATTACCAAATGGAACAGGAGAACGGCCGTAATGTCAAACAGCAACATACCAAGTACCTGCTATAGTAGGTGAATAGGAAGTTTCTGGATGACTGGAATTTGGCATTCTGGCGTGGGTTATTTGTCTGTTTTCCACTTACACCTACTGCACTTTAACGTTTCTCATACCTTCTTTCTCCTGTAAGGTTCTTTGCCTCACCTTCGTCAGCAGCTACGATCATCTGCCTCAGCTGGTTTTACATAGGAAGTCTTTTAAGTAGCCTTTTTCTGAGCCCTTTGTCCTTTGGGTATTTGAGTCCTGGGTCCAGCCAACCTCAGCACCGTGTCTGGGTCCCATTTACCAGGCTCTTACAGATTCGACCACATCTTTTCCTCCATGTAAATGGGTAATCATCAGAAGCTTTGAAACCTTTCTAGTGGTACCTACTGCCCATGCCATGCTTTTTCTCCTTCCTCCCCTAGCATGGATCCTATAGCCATAAGTACTATGTTTAAAAAAAAATCAAACCTGTTGCCATGGAGTCAATTCCAACCATAGTGACCCTATAGGACAGACTAGAACTGCCCCATAGGGTTTCCAAGGCTGTAATCTTTACGGAAGCAGACTACCACATCTTTCTCCTGCGTAGCGGCTGGTGGTTTTGAACCATTGACCTTTTGTTTAGCAACCGAGCATGTTAACCACTGCACTACCAGGGCTCCTTGAATATTACATAGACTTCTAAAAATTAAAATAATTTTTTAAATGTAAAATGTTTTTATGGTTTCTAATTATAAAACTAATTTGAGTTTAATTAAAAAGAAAAAGAAAATTTTGAGACATATTAAGAAGAAAATGCAGTGAAACCTGTGAGAGCCAGAACTCTACGGGACTGCCATGTTTTTCCAGTTCTGGCAAGTTTTCCACCTTTGACAGGGTGCAGTCTGGCTACTTTTCCATTGCTTGTTTTAATGGAAAATATTTGAGTTTTCCTTCTCTGACAGGTTTCCACCTTACACAGTTTCCAGCTTTCACAGGTTTTACTGTATAAGCATTTCCTGTGATCCTTTCAATCAGAGATAACTAGTAAGTTCCTCCAAACTTTTTCTGTACATATGCATATTCAGTGGTATAGAAATTAGCTTTTAAAAATAAGACCATATTATGGTACTCTTTTGTACCTGTTTTTTCTTTACTTAACAAATTATAAACTTCTTTCCATACTAATAATTTAGGTCTTTAGCAACATTTTTAACTGCCTGCATAATTTTCCTTTACATGGATGTACAGTAATTTATTTAATCAATCATCTAGTGTAGAAATAATGCTGTGACAAATCCTTAACTGATTATATTCTTAGGATATATTCCTAGAAATGGAATTTTCCATCATTAAAATTTTAATATGTATTGCCACTTCCCTCAGGAAAGGTCTCTCAGTTCAGTCTCCCCTCAGAGTGTTTGAGGACGCCTGTTTCTGTGCACCATTGCTTTGCCAAAAAGGCAGTGAGAAAACGATCTCACTATTAAAATTGATGGACTTTCCAATATCCATGTCATCTCAGATAATCAACCGAAGGCAGTGGCCCCTCAAACTTCTTTGTCTCAGGACACCTTGACACTCTTAAACATTAGAGAGGCCTCCAAAGAGCTTTTGTTTATGTGGGTCATATCTATAAATATTTACCATATTAGGAATTAAACTAAGAAAATTTTAAATTATTTATTAAATCATTTAAAAATAATAATCCATTGCATGTTAACAGGAATAACATATTTTTATTAAAAAAAAATTTTCCAAAAGAAAAATATTACTGGGAGAGTGGTATTGGTTTACATTTTTGAAAATCTCTTTAATGTCTGGCTTAAAAGAAGATGGCTAGATTCTCATGTCTGCTTTTGCATTAAGTCTATTGTGATATATTGTTCTGGTTGATGTATATGAACAATATCTGATCTCACACAGATATATAGCCAGTTAGAAAGGGAAGGAGTACTTTAATAGTCTC
Source organism: Trichechus manatus latirostris (assembly GCF_000243295.1). Lineage (NCBI taxonomy): Eukaryota > Metazoa > Chordata > Mammalia > Sirenia > Trichechidae > Trichechus > Trichechus manatus. The sequence goes on from NW_004443973.1 coordinate 12,864,303, forward strand.
TGCAGATGAATTTGGATATTCTCCTTTGATAGTACACCAAAGTCCAATAAGTGGTAGTTTCTTAAAGATTAATTGCAATATGAAATCTGAAACCATATCAGCTAACTTTTTCTTTTTGACTGTATTAAAGTCTACTGATCTGTCTTCCCTTTGAATTAATCTTTCACCCATGCATGATTTTATAACATTACGTGTTGTTCATCTGGAAGATATTGGTTCACTGAGTTGTGTAGGTCTTCCAAATGTTGACAAATTTTGTTATATAATATCAAAAATATCTCATTCTTATCACAGCAGAATTTAAATATTAGAAAGTTATTAATATCACAGTGGTAGATACAGATTTTCCAAAATTCTAATTTTTGCTTAAAAGCTTGAATTGTATCAATGGCAACAAATATTGTCAGTTGTTTCCGCGACAGACTTCATTTATTTTTTAGAAAACGCCAAAGTAAAAATGGTGTCCATGAGAACAATGTGTACTGCTTCATCAAAGATATGCTTAAATGAAACTTGCTTTTTCTTTTCTTTTTCTGTGAGTGCATGGTGCTGAAGAAGACGATGACCATCAGTACAGTTTGGTGCTACTGTCTGGATTCAGGCTAAGATGCCAGAAATTTTACCCACCATTGCTTGTGCATCATCAGTACAAATGTCAACAGTGAAAAAGGCAGATAACCTGTTAGTATTATTATGAAAATAATTCTGACCTCTCACAGACTGACTGAAGCAGTCTTGGGGGTCCCCAGGGATTCATAGACCACACTCAGAACCTCTAGTCTGAGGTAATCATAAGCAACCATTCCCTCACCGGAGATTGGATTAAGGGTAGGTTGCAACCATTTATGGCCAGTGAAATTTGAGAGCAGGTCTGTTGGAGAGCTTCTGAGAAAGTTACCTAATTCCTAAAAAGAGATATAAGAAAGAGGTGGTCATTTTCTTCTTCTGGATGTTGAATGTCAGTGTGATGCCTGGAACTCCTGCCGCCATTTTGTAACTGGCGAAGGGAACCAGCCTTAGGATGAAGGTGATGCTGTGACGAGCAGGATGAAGAAATGGCAGGAACCTAGGAGCAGCTTGATAAGTTATAGAACTGCAATGAAACCATGCCTGGAATTTTCCCAACCTCTGTATTTCCAGTTATGAGAGATAATAAATTCCCTTATTATTTGAGTAGTGTCTTTTGTTATTTGGAACCTTGGTGGTGCAGTGGTTAAGAGCTCAGCTGCTAACCAAAAGGTCAGCAGTTCAAATCCACCAGTCACTCCTTGGAAACCCTATGGGGCAGTTCTACTCTGTCCTATAGGGTCTCTATGAGTCGGAATCGACTCGACATCAATGGGCTTTTCTGTTTTTTTGTTTTTTTTTTTTTGGTTTGTTATTTGCAGTCAAAAGCATCCCCAAAGGACATTTCTCTTATTATTAGCATGATGAACATTTTCAAATGATTAGTGGCTATTTGCATTTCTTTTCTGAATGCTTATTCATGGCACTAGTCCACAAAGTTGTTTCTCCTTATTATTTCCTAAGCATTCCGTATGTTGTTGTTAGGTGCCATCAAGTCGGTTCTGACTCATAGTGACACTACGCACAACAGAAAGAAACACTGCTGGGTCCTGTGCCATCCTCATGATCGTTGTTATGCTTGAGCCCATTGTTGCAGCCACTGTGTCAGTCTATCTTGTTGAGGGTCTTCCTCTTTTTCACTGACCTTCTACTTTACCAAGCATGATGTCCTTTTCCAGGGGCTATTCCCTCCTGATAACATGTCCAAAGTACATGAGACAAAGTCTGCCCATCTTTGCTTCAAAGGAGCATTCTGGCTGTACTTCCAAGACAGATTTGTTGGTTCTTCTGGCAAGCTGTGGTATATTCAATATTCTTCGCCAGCACCATAATTCAAATGCATCACGTCTTTGGTCTTCCTTATTCGTTGTCCAGCTTTCACATGCATATGAATTGATTGAAAACACTATGGCTTGGGTCAGGCACACCGTAGTCCTCAGAGTAATATCTTTGCTTTTGCACACTTTAAAGAGGTCTTTTCCAGCAGATTTGCCCAATGCCAATGCGTCTTTTGATTTCTTGACTGCTGCTTCCGTGGATGTTGATTGTGGAGCTAAGTAAAATGAAATCCTTGACAACTTCAGTCTTTTCCCTGTTTATCATGATGTTGCTTATTGGTCCAGTTGTAAGGATTTTTGTTTTCTTTATGTTGAGGTGTAATTGATACTGAAGGCTGTAGTCTTTGATCTTCTTTAGTAAGTACTTCAAGTCCTCTTCACTTTCAGCAAGCAAGGTTGTGTCATCTACATAATACAGGTTGTTAATGAGTCTTCCTCCAATCCTGATGCCCCATTCTTCTTCATATAGTCCACCTTCTCGGATTATTTGCTCAGCATACAGATTGAATAAGTATAGTGAAAGGATACAACCCTGATATACACGTTTCCTGACTTTTAACCGTGCAGTATCCCCTTGTTCTGTTGGAACAGCTGTCTCTTGATCCATGTACAGATTCCTCATGGGCACAATTAAGTGTTCTGGAATTCCCATTCTTTGCAATGTTACCCATAATTTGTTATGATCCACACAGTCAAATGCCTTTGCATAGTCAGTAAAACACAGGTAAACATCTTTCTGGTATTCTCTGCTTTCAGCCAGGATCCATCTGATATCAGCAATGATATCCCTTGTTCCATGTCCTCTTCTGAATCCGGTTTGAATTTCTGGCAGTTCCCTGTTGATATACTGCTGCAACTGCTTTTGAATGATCTTCAGCAAAATTTTACTTGCGTGTGATGTTAATGATATTGTTCGATAATTTCCACATTCGGTTGGATCACCTTTCTTGGGAATAGGCATAAATATGGATCTCTTCCAGTTGGTCAGCCAGGTAGCTGTCTTCCACATTTCTTGGCACAGATGAGTGAGCACCTCCAGCGCTGTTTGTTGAAACATCTCAAATGGTGTTCTGTCAATTCCTGAAGGCTTTCTTTTTGCCAATGTCTTCAGTGCAGCTTGGGCCTCTTCCTTTAGTACCATGGGTTCCTGATCATATGCTACCTCCTGAAATGATTGAACATCGACCAGTTCTTTTTGGTATAATGACTCTGTGTATTCCTTTCATCTTCTTTTGATGCTTCCTGTGTTGTTCAGTATTTTGCCTATACAATCCTTCACTATTGCAACTTGAGGCTTGAATTTTTTCTTCTGTTCTTTCAGCTTGAGAAATGCCAAATGTGTTCTTCTCTTTTATTTTTCTAACTCCATGTCTTTGCACGTCATTATAATACTTTTTCTTCTTGAGCCGCCCTTTGAAATCTTCCATTCAGCTCTTTTCATCATTTCTTACATTTGCTTTAGCTACTCGATATTCAAGAGCAAGTTTCAGAGTCACTTCTGACATACATTTTGGTATTTTCTTTCTTTCTTGTCTTTTTAATGACCTCTTGCTTTCTTCATGTTTGATGTCCTTGATGGCATTCCACAACTCGTCTGGTCTCCGGTCATTAGTGTTCAATGTATCATATCTATTCTTGAGATGGTCTCTAAATTCAGGCCTTTCTTCCTAGTCTGTCCTAGTCTGGAAGCTCAGCTGAAACCTGTCCACCATGGGTGACCCTGCTGGTATTTGAATACGTATTTGAATACCTGTGCCATAGCTTCCAGCATCACAGCAACACACAAGCCCCATAGTACGACAAACTGACAGATGTGAAGCATTCCTTATACATTTGATAATATTGATGCACTGTAATATTTTGCTGGTATTTCCATCAGTGTCTTTTATGACATATTTTCCCGTACATTTTTTATGTAAGCAATCTATTAGTCTCCCCCTCCTTTTTTTTTTTTGTTTTATGTTTTATGGATTTGGTATCATGTTTAAAAGAGTCTTTTGTATCCTTTTTAGTAAATATTCATCTGTATTTTTTCTAGGCCTGTTAAGGTATAATTCTTTACTTTTAAAAGTTTAATAAATCTGGAATTTATTTTGGTGTAAGATATGGAGTTAGGGATATAACTATTTTTTCCAAAGGGATAACCCATTTTCTTAATACCTTTCATTGAATAGGCCAGCCTTAATCTACTTATTACACGTATTACTTATTACTCCGCTTATTACAAATGGAATTGTTATGTATATTTTGGCTAGTTTCTGGACTTCGTATTCTGTTCCACTGCTTTGACTGTGGTGCACAGGCATTGGTGGGTAACATTGCTGGCACCTTGCCTGAATCAAAGCAGCGGCACCAAATTGCACTGGTGGTCAGTGTCTTTACCATTCTGGCACCAGAGGCTTGGCATTTTAATTATCTTGCTTTCTAGTGTGCTGTAATGTCTGGAAGGGCAGGCAAGTTCCCCACCCCTACCCCACCACAACCAACATTACTCACTTCCTTTTTGAGTATTTTCCTGGCATTTCTTGCATGTTTATTCTTCCAGATGAACTTTAAAATTATTTGTTCAAGTTTCCCAAAAATATTTTTGGAATTTGATTAGAATTGCTTTAAATTTATAGATTTTATTGGTGAGAATTTACATTTTTATCATGTTGAGTCTTTAGGTCCAGAAACCTGTGTTACGCCTTCCTATTTATTAAAATTTTCTTCCATTTTCTTCTGTAGGGTTGTATAGCTTTCTTCATTGGTCCTACCCATTTCTGGCTAAGTGTATTCCTAAGCGTTTCGTATTGTTTTTTGTTGCAATTGTAAGAGGAATTTTTCTCCCTGTGTGTTTTCTAATTTTTGGCATTGGTATTAAAAAAAAATACACACTCTTAAAAAATCTGTAGCTTGTGTTTTCAGATAATTTCTTTTTTTAAAAAAAAATTACTTACAAAGAATATGTACTAAGGATACTATCATTTGTGGTATTACAGTGTTTGCTGTGTTAACTTGATTTATGAGGTAAAGCTGTCTAAGACTGATTAAGGAAACAGAACATACTAGAAGCTGTATCTGAATGAGTATGCTCCTTCCAAGCTGGTCATGTTGTGAATCTGTACATTTATGGCAAGAAGAACAATGGGTACATATAAAAACGTAAGGGTATTATCCTAAAACAAAGAGTTTACCACCACTGAGGGATTAGAATCAGTATCTTACTATGAGGATATTACCTAAAAATGGAATTTCAAAAATGTTTTGCTATTTTTGGAATAAATAGTAATCTCTTTAAGTGACTTATTTGAAGGGACAGTACTTATTTTGATGAACAGGTTCTAGTTTATAGTTAATATTAATTTATAGACACACCTTATGTTGTCAGGTGGCAGAGAGAGGGCTGGCAGATTTTATAGTGTTCTTTTTGTTGTTGTTTTGGAAGAATCATCGTTTAATCAGATTGTTTCAGTATTAAATAAGATCCAAGTTGCCCTAGGCAGTATGGATTGGCAGTGTTTCAGCTGTTTGGGAAAATGGAATTTGCAAGTTTTCCAAGACCATTTAAAATAAACAAACAAATTTCTTTTCATCTACATTATAGATTTAAAAAGCATGTGTGGACTAGCCTGGTAGCTTAATCACCATTTAAGTTGTTGTTCCTATAGAAAATGTGCTTCTGAACTCTTAATAACTGACTCACAAATGATTTTAGAAATAAGACCTTTTATAGGTTGAAGATTACTATGATTTCTGTACATAATGTCATCCTTGGAGGTTAAGAATATAATTAATATCTTGAGTTTTCTTAAGCAATTTGCTGTTATGTTGTCGTTCATGTACTTTTCTAAACCATTCTTCAATCTATTGATTTTTTAGTTTATATAGTTTCAATCTGTATGCTGAGCATATAATCTGAGAAGCTGGGTTATATGAAGAAGAATGTGGTGTTAGGATTGGTGGAAGACTCATTAACAACCTGCAATATGAAGATGACACGCTTGCTGAAAGTGAAGAGGACTTGAAACACTGATGAAGATCAAAGACCACAGCCTTCAGTATGGATTATACCTCAACATAAAGAAAACAAAAATCTACACAACTGGACCAATAAGCAACATCATGATAAATGGAGAAAAGATTAAAATTGTCAAGAATTTCATTTTATTTGGATCCACAATCAACACCTATGGAAGCAGCAGTCAAGAAATCAGATGACTTATTGCACTGGGCAAATAGGCTGCAAAAGATCTCTTTAAAGTGTTGAAAAGCAAAGATGTCACTTGGAGGACTAAGGTGCACCTAACCCCAGCCATGATATTTTCAGTCACCTCAGATGCATGTGAAAGCTGAAAAATGAATAAGGAAGACTGAAGAATTGATGCCTTTGAATTATGGTGGTGGCAAGGACTATTGAATATACTATGGACTGCCAAAAGAACAAACAAGTTGGTCTTGGAAGAAATACAGCCAGAGTGCTACTTAGAGGCAAGGATGGTGAGCTTCGTCTCATGTATTTTGGACAAGTTATCTGGAGGGACTAGTCCCTGGAGAAGGACATCATGCTTGCTGAGGTAGAGGGTCGACAAAAAAGAGGAAGACCCTCAACAAATTGGATTGACTCAGTGGCTGCAACAATAGGCTCAAACACAGCAGTGATTATGAGGCTGGCACAGGACTGGGCAGTGTTTTGTTCTGTTGTACATAGAGTCGCTATGAGTTGGAACCGGCTCGACAGCACCTAACAGCAACAACATAGTTTCTTGGAAAAGCTTTATTAGGTGTTGGTAAGGAATGATTGTACTCTTCTTTTTTCTTTGGTAGGCACCAGGGATGGTATTCCTAATTATTTGTTAATTTCATTGTGTAATTTTGTTTCCTTTTCAAGCTTTAAGGGGTGCCCCTTAGAAGTATTTCTGGAATTTACTGAATAATAATTTGACTTCTGTGAAGCACTATGTTTCGTTCTGTTGTACATAGGGTCGCTATGAATTGGAACCAACTCATGGCACCTAACAAGAACAACAAATGTAGTTTATAACGTTTTCTGTAAGAACTTCTAACTTAAGAATTAGTCCATTTTACAAATGAGCCTGTAGGCTTAGGCAAAGTGAGTGACGTTCCCCAAAATCATGAATGTTTAGGTGACTGAACCAGGACTTGAACTTCAGGTTTATTCTATTCTCGGGTCAGTAATCTTTCTACTATAATCTTGCCATTTCGTTTATAAATTAGTCTTTCACCTTCTTGGGAAGCTGGGACTACTTAGGGTTGTTTAAACTAAGGAGTATCTTAGTGAAAGGTTTGATCCTGTGGAATTCTTGAAACCCTTTTGAAATTGTAAGAAGAGGCTGGACTAATGGTAACAGTAATATCAGCTAACATTTATTAAGCACTTACCACGTGCCAGGAACTATGCTACATATTTACTACATATTTACTACATATATCACCTCCTTAGAGCTTCTTACCTCGTTGCCATCGAGTCGATTCCAACTCATAGCAACCCTATAGGACATAGTAGAACTGCCCCATAGGGTTTCCAAGGCTGTAAATCTTTACGGAAGCAGACTGCCACGTCACTGACCTTTTTTGGTTAGGAGCTAAGTGCTTAATCACTGCTTTACCAAGACTCCTTAGAGTTTCTTATATTTTGAACTGTTTTTATTAGCCACATGTTATTGCGTTTAGCAAGTTTAAGAAGTATCATGCCAGATGTTTAGAGGTAGTAAGTGGCAAACCTGACCAACTTAGTTCAAACCCTTCGCCTCCACCCTCAATTGCCTTCCATAGAGAATTAAGGTGATTCTGACCTACTTGAGGTATTCCCCTTATAAAGGAGGAGTAAGAGTAGAATTCTCAAAAACAAAATCTTCTAGTACTGTATTTCTGAATATTGAGAAATATATATTGTTGTTGTTGTTATGTGCCATCAAGTCAATTTTCGACTCATGGAGATCCCATGTGGCAGAGTAGAAGTGCCCCATAGGGTTTTCTAGACTGTAACCTTTATGGGAGCAGATTGCCAGGTGTTTCTTTCACAGAGCTGCTAAGTGGGCTTGAACTGCCAACCTTTAGATTACCAGACAAGAACTTAACCGTTGTGCCACCAGGGCTCCTGGAGAAATGTATAAACCCCCATTTAAAGGAAAATAATTCTCACAGACTTACGGGTTTGACCTAAAATATTTTACTATATTGTTTATAAACCCAAATCTAGGTACATACTCCTTGTGCGTAGAGCTCTTATTCAGCTATAAAATAAAAATAAGCACAAATACAACAACAAAACCAATAAAATTCAAATTAACGTCATTGTAATGTGACTGCTAATGTTTTACCAAAACTAAATTGCAGCACCCATTTTAAACAAGGTACTGACCACCACCTCACAGATTCTTTTGACTTCAGCCCATCTGTGCTATGTGTCATCTCAATTCCCTCACTACTTTTCTCTGTTCACCTACTGCAGAATCTCTTTACAGTGTACTGTATACTCAGATGCATCATTTACATATTACATCTGTGCTGCTCGTTGCCAACAAGATCATAAATACAAACACAGGCACTGGACTCAAGTAGCAGTTACACATGTGCTCCTTTCTATTGATTTTATGTTTAGATTATTATCATAATAAAGACACAAAATAATTGTCATAGGATCTTAGTATGAAAAACTCTATTTTAATCGGTGTGTCCAGTGGGAGATTGTTCCTGAAGAGTGAGGGTGGAGGATCTAATTACAGTGACCTTCAGAAGAATGAAATGAGGTGTCAAATAGAAATCCATGTTTTAGCTCTTTGTCAACACTAAAATATTTCTCTTTCATAGGCTTTTGTGGCCTCGTCACACTTTAAGAGCCTCTCATTCAAAGCAGTATTTCATTCTCATTGTTATGGTGTTACTATTTTTGTTGCTAGGTGGCATGCGTTAACAAATAAACTCAGAAGGCCTAATTACTAACCAGTACCTCCTATGTCTTCCCCTCCCATTGTTTCTAGTGAGCCTAGACTTCAGCTACGTTAAGTCCATCAGCCCCCATCCCTACTACTCTCCTCGCTCCCCCGCCACCTTTTTTTTCCCACCAGTCAGCATTCGCTTACCTTGTGCGCATCCAGGTATGTTCTTCCTCAATTCCACCGCCCTAAATCATCACTGGAGTCCCTGAGTGATGCAAACAGCTAGCACACTTGGCTGCTCACCAGAAGGTTGGAGGTTTGAGTCCACCCAGAGGCACCTTGGAAGAAAAGCCTGGTGATCTACTTCTGAAAAATCAGCCATTGAAAATCCTATGGAGCACAGTTCCACTCTGACATGCATGGGGTCACCATGAGTTGTAATCGACTTGACGGCAACTGGTTGGTAAATCACTATTACTTTCTATACTACCAGCCTGGACAGGCCCAATATAGATCAAACCAAATATTTTTTCCCCAGCGTGCCAGGTGGTAAAGGGCATTGATTAGGTTATTCTATCAATTAATCAGGCTTAGGTCCTTGGGTGGCACAGAGAATTTGCACTAAGCTACTAACTGAAAGGGTGAAAGCAACGAGTTTTTATTTTCTATCAATCAGGCTACTTTTGGTAGCATGTAACAGAAAATGCAGACGGGTTTAAATAATAAAGGGAATATATTGGCTCAATAACTGAAAAATCCAAAGGTGGGACTGGCTTCAAATGAAACTTAATCCAACTCCTTAATGAGAGGATATAACTTCTTTTTATCTTCCCAACTTTCCCAAAGTACCACAAATGGGGTGGTTTATACGAACAGAAACTTATTATCTCACAGTTCTGGAGCCCAGAAGTCCAAAATCAGGGTGTCAGCTGTGTTGATTCCTTCTGAGGTCTCCGAGGAAGAATCTGTACCATGCCTTTCTCCTAGCTTCTGGTGACATCGACAATTCTTGGCATGCCTTGGCTTGTAGATCATTCCAGTCTCTGCCTCCATCTTCACATGGCCATCTTCCCTCTGTGTCTCTCTTCTCTTCTATTATAAGGACACCACTCATATTGGATTAGGACTTACCTACTCCAGTATGACCTCATGTTAACTGATAGCATCTTCAAAGACCTTATTTCCAAACAGGGTCACATTCACAGGTACCAGGGTTAGGACTTCAACATAATTTTTTTGCAAACACAAAGCAATCCATAATAATATATACAAAGATTCCTTACCATATGGCCTCTGCCTTCTTTTCCAGCCTTATGACTACCACCACACCTATCTGCCCCTCATGTCACAGGGTCTAGGCACATATAATTACTGTTTTTTAAATAAGCTTTTAATTTTAGATTTACAGAAAAGTTAAGAAGATAGTATAGAGAGTTCCCATATACTCTACTCCCAGTTTCCCCTATTATTATCATCTTATATTCGCATGGAGGTCTCTGGGTGGCACAGTTTGCACTTGACTACTAACTAAAGATTGGTGGTTTGAACCTACCAGCAGTGCCACAGAAGAAAAGCCTGGTGATTTGCTTCCATAGAGATTACAGCCAAGAAAACCCTATGGGGCATTTCTACTGTGTAACACATAGCGTTGCCATGAGTCAGAATTAACAGCGACAGTATTGGGGTTTTTTTGGTTATATTACTATGGTACTTTTGTCATAATTAAGGAACCAGTATTGATACATTATTATTAACTAAAATCTATAATTTATTCAGATTTCCTTTTTTTTTTTTTTTTTTAACCTACCACCTTTTTCTGATCCAGGATCCCATCTAGCACACCACATTACATTTAATTGTCATGTCCTCTTAGGCTCCTCTTGGCTCTGACAGTTTCTCAGACTTTCTTTGTTTTTGATGACCTTCAGGGTTTTTTGGGGGTTTTTTTGTATTTTAGATGAAGGTTTACAGAGCAAATTAGTTTCTCATTAAACAATTAATACACATTGTTTTGTGACATTGGTTGCCACTCCTACAACATGTCAACACTCTCCCCTTCTCGACCTTGGGTTCCCCATTACCAGCTTTCCTGTCCCCTCCTACCTACTCATCCTTGCTTCTGGGCTGGTGTGCCTATTTAGTCTCATTTTGTTTTATGGGCCTGTCTGATCTTTGCCCAAAGGGTGAACTTCGGGAGTGACTTCAGTACTGAGTTAAAAGGGTATCCAGGGGCCATATTCTTAGGGTTTCTCCAGTCTCTGTTAGACCAGTAAGTCTGGTCTTTTTTTTGTGTGTGTGAGTTAGAATTTTGTTTTACATTTTTCTCCAGCTTTATCCGGAACCCTCTTTTGTTATCCCTGTCGGAGCTGTTGGTGGAGGTAGCCGGGCACCATCTAGTTGTTCTTGACTCAGTCTGGTGGAGGCTGTGGTAGTTGTGGTCCATTAGTCCTTTGGACTAATCTTT
>NW_004443973.1:12876191-12895552 GCF_000243295.1 Trichechus manatus latirostris
AATTCATTCCAGTAATGTCAGGATGAGATGACATCTCATTCGGGTTTTGATTTGCATTTCTCTAATGGCTAGTGATCTCAAGCATTTCCTCATGTATCTGTTAGCTGCCTGAATGTCTTCTTTGGTAAAGTGTCTGTTTATATCCTTTGCCCATCTTTTAATTGTATTATTTGTCTTTTTGTTGTAGAGCTGTTGGATTTTTCTATAGATTTTAGAGATTAGACCTTTGTCAAATTTGCCATAGCCAAAAAATTTTTCCCACTCTGTAGGTTCTCTTTTTACTCTTTTGGTGAAGTCTTTTGATGAGCATAAGTGTTTAATTTTTAGAAGATCCCAGTTATCTAGCTTATCTTCTGGTGTTTGTGTATTCTTAGTTATGGTTTGTATCCTGTTAATGCCATGTATTAGGGCCTCTAGCATTGACCCTGTTTTTTCTTCTATGATCTGTATTGTTTTTGGTTTTATATTTAATGACCTTGACAGTTTTGAGTAGTACTGGTCAGATATTTTGTAGGATATCCATCAAATGGGATTTGTCTGATGTTTTTCTCATGATTACTAGAGTTATGAGTTTTTTGGAGGAAGACACACAGGTAAAGTGCCCTTCTCATCACATATCAAGGATACATACTGTCAATATGACTTATCACTGTTGATGGTGACCTTGATCACCTGACTGAGGTAGTGTTTTTCAGGTTTCTTCTTGTAGGGTTATCCTTTTCCTCCTTTTTCTATACTGTACTCTTTGGAAGGAAGTCAGTATATATAACTCACACTTAAGGAGTAGAGACTTATGCTCCACCTCTTTGAGGGCAGAGTGTCTACATAAATTATGGTGAAGTTCTTCTGCACGGGAGATTTTTCTCTTTTCCCCCATTCATTTATTTATCTATCTATCTGTTTATTTATTTATTTATATCAGTATGGGCTCATGAGTATTTATTTTATACTTTGGGTTATAATCCAGTAATAATTTATTTTGTTTGTTCAAATTGTTCTAGTGTTGGCCATTAAGAGCTCTTTCAGTTGGCTCTTGTGTCCCTTTGACATACCCCATTATTGCGGTGTTTTTGTTTTGAGCACTTCCTTACCTTCTGGCATTATAAGGTGTTCTAGACTCATCTTGTATATTTCCTGCCCAAGCCCTAGAATCAGCCATTTCTCTTAGGAGCCCTGGTTCTGTTTGTTAGAGAATAGTATTAGAAATCAAGATCTGAGTGCTACGTGTGCTTGTTGATACTGGACTGTCATTGCTTGTATGCCCTCTCAGCTGACGGAGCAAAGAATATTATATGCATATACTAACCCATGTATTATACACGTATCTATAAATATTTCTGTATGTAACCATCTATGTATTAAGCTAAATATGAGTTCATACTGATGTCTCTTAATTCTCATTCATTACTATATGGATCATTCTAGCCTTTCCTCTGGCTTTTCTGGAACCTCCCAATTCCAACAGTGAGAAACCTGGCTCCTGCCATCTACCATCTATTAGCTAATTGTTCAGTTCCAGTATATTTGTATCATAGTTTCAGAATTGTTAACTTTTCTCCCATAGGAAACAACTTTATCAACTATAGTGTTTGTTACAGTTCTTATTGGCTTTAGTCTTACAGAGTCTACTCATTTTTAAAGTTACGTTGGTCAGCACCTTTTTCCAAATTACTTCTTTCTTTTTTTTTTTTAGTATTTTTTAGATTTTAATATAGAAAATTACAAAAACAAAACAAAAAAATGAAGGCAAAATTAGCTCATAACCTCATCAATGAGAGACTTCTATAATTCTTAAATTTAGTTAGCATGCATCTTAGTTTCCTAGTGCTGCTATAACTGAAATGTCACAAGTGGGTGACTTTCCCGAACAGAAATTTATTTGCCCCCAGTTTAGGAGGCCAGAAGTCCAAATTCAGGTCACTGGCTCTAGGGGAAGCCTCCCTCTGTCTACTGAGGGGGAAAATCCTTGCCTCAGCTTTTCTAGCATTCTTCTGGGTGTTACTTAGAGATCTCCACATGGCATCTATCTTTCCCCCGTTCATACTTGCTTGCTCCTGGGTTCTTATTCTTTGAATGTCCCAGACTCTTTCATACTTCTATGCCTTTATTTGTGCTAACCTCTCTTCCTGAGATGCCCTGGCTTTCACCCATATTAGTCATCATTCCTCTGTGCTCTAATAGCACCTTATACTTACCTCTACTACACATTATGTCAAGACTGTTTGCATCTCATTCTAATTCACTAAATGGTAAGGTTCTCAAGGGCAGGAACCAAATGGATTTGTCTCTGGATTCTCAACATATAACAGTAATGAATATTATATGTTAGAATCCTCTTGAATGAAAATAACAGAAAAGCTAACAGGAGCTAAAATACAAAAGAATTTATTTTTCTCACCTATCGAGAAGTCCAGAGGTAGGTGGTAACTGTCATTGATTTACTTGTTCAGTGATGCCATCAAGAATCCAGACTCTTCCTTCGTTGTACACAGGCATCACATCCAAGATCAAGAAGGAGGTAGGGTGAGTTGGTGCCAGCAAGCTATCCTTTGGCCCCTTTACTTTCTATAAGAGAAGCAAAGACTTTAGTCCCTTGGCAGGCTTCCACTTGTGTTGTGTTAGCCAGAACTGTGGTCACACGGCTCCTCCGTCTGCAAGGGAAACTGGAAAGGTGAATTTTTAGGGAGACTAATCTCTTGAATAAAAACAAGATGCTAGAGTTAGGCTCTAACTAATCATAAGATTACTGCTCTATCTACAAAACCCATTGCTGTAGAGTTGGTCTAACTCACAGTGACCCTATAGGACAGAGTAGAACTGCCCTGTAGGGTTTCCAGGGCTTTAAATCTTTATAGAAGCATACTGCCACATCTTTCTGCCACAGGGCGGCCTGGTAGGTTCAAACCGCCAGCCTTTCGGTTAGCAGCCAAGTGCTTAACCACTGCGCCACTGGGGCTCCTTCTCTATCTAAAAAGCTACTAGGAGATCAGCGATCTATTTCCTATTGGATAAAGGTCTCAGGATAGACAGAAGACCAATCCAAGAGGATTGACTCCATCCAGTGGGAGCAGAATTTGACTGTTAGAAAGCACAGATGCATCTTATAAGGAATCTAACATTCTCTAGCTACCCTGTCTATATCCTATAGAATTCTATATTGCCCCCTTCAAGCTCAACTTAATTGTCTGTTCTCATGTGGAAGTTGTACCACTCCCTTGAGCTTTAGTTTTCCTTCCCTGAACCCTTTTTTTATTGCCTCCTGTGGTGTGGCTATCAAAATTTTACCTACTATTCCATTGTGCAGTTTGCCTTACTTTTTTTGCAAGTTGTAAATATGTAATTGTAGTCCTTTATAATCAAGTTTACACACTGCCATAACCTCTGCCTGCCTGAATTCCATGTTTTTTTTTAAAATTATGGAAATACATTTTGTGGACACTTTTATTTATTGATGTTGTATTTAAATTTTTTCACATCTAATATCCACTTATGATTTGAATTTTTTACAATATTCCATTCTCTGTCAGGGCAGCTTTACTGATACATTAGTCCACACATGATTGGGTACATTCTTCATACAGGCACAAGGATCTCCTGCCATTTAGTGTACCTAGAGACCACTTCAATGAATAGGAAAGCAGAAGTCTTAACTAAAGACAGAACTCCATGCATCTTCTCTATGTGAATTTTCTACTAGAAGAACTTGTACGGACTGGTAAGACATAAAGTATGAAAGTTAACTTTATCAGCCCACCAGATATGGTTAACCAGTTGCCTTCAAGTTGATTCAACCCCATGTGTGTCAGAGTAGAATTGTGCTCCATAGGGTTTTCAATGGCTGATTTTTCAGAAGTAGATAGCCAGTCTTTCTTGTGAGGCACCTCTGGGTAGACTCAAACCTCCAACCTTTCCCTTAGCAGCTGAGCACATTAACTGTTTGCACCACCCGAGACTCCACCAAATTTGGTTAAGCTCTATTAACTCCTTCAAAAGTTACTATAGCACAGAGAAATGTGAAATGCCAGGTGGATGAGTTAAAACAGACTTCATTTTGATCTAGTGTAATGTTTTTGGAGACAACTTTTATAGTAATCAGAATGGTATACTTTCCAGCTATTTTGGATTTGAGGTGGCTTTGAGATGGGCTTAGATGAAATCCCTTGAAGAAATAGCTTCTAAGTCCCAGTAGCCTCTTTTCGTTGAGCAAGTTCATAACGTAGCCACCTTGGAGGGTGGTCATGGAGAGCAAACACTAAGCATGAGATTCCCATTGTGAAGCTGCAGAGTGACTGACGTCAGTGTGATCAAAGTGCTCTGCAAATACTTACTGTAATTATTGTTGTTGTGCTGTTCTTGCTAATAACCTTATTTATACCCTGAAATTATAATCATCCAAAGAAAGATTAAAACAAGATGTGAGTTGCCTGAACTGTTTGCCTCGCAGATGGTCACCCTCGGAGTTCTCTGAAATTGCCTGGGTTAATTGAAGCTTCGGTTTTCCCTGCAGTGTACTTGATACTTAAGTGTTTCTTACCTGTTGGCTTTCACTATCCAAAACAGAAACAACAGTAGCACTTTAATTTGCTCTCATTAGTGCTAGCCTCTTAGGACTGTTAATAGTGCAGCTTTATCTAGATGATATTTGCGCCTCTGAATGAAACCTTTGTACCAGCTTCCCAGCTGAGAAGAAAAGCTAAACAAAGGTAAAAACGTGAATGTCTCACTAATTTATTTATTTAAAGGATGCTCAGAACCTGGGAAACACTGAGGGGAGTTAACTTTTAAACAGTGGGTAGGCATTTATGTATGATTAGCAGCAGGTTCTTACCCTGGGTTTTCAGTGAGCTGAGGCAACTGGGAATCATTCTTGGGAAACTTTACAAATAGTTTTTGCTTAGAGCCAGCTAAGTGCTCCAAGGATAATCACTATAGATTCACACAAACAGCAGTACTATTTGCTCCAGTTCTTTGATGCTCCTCTAGTAGTACAGTACTGAGATGTGAGAAAGCAATCTTAGGATCACAGTTAAAAAAGCAAGGGAAATTCTCCAGTACTTATGGGTGGCTGTGTAAAAGTAGAAGACTAGCGAGAAGAACTGAGTGTTAAAATGTTACATTATTTAGGCAATGCAAGAGCCCTTTGCTTGTATCTTGAGATTTTAATGTTGGAAAGAGAATGACTGTGCTCTCCTTAAATCCAGGGACTGGTGCCTCCTAATGGCATTGCTTGCTATTTGTTTAAGGCCCAAGAGAAGAAACAGAGTTGAGAGAGGTGAAGGAGAGAGGAATTCTGGGCCTTCTTAAATCAGTTGCAACAAATTGGCAACTCCAGTAAAGACTGGAGAGTCAATACCGTGACCTTCTTGTATATGTGGTATACAAAAGTAGAGTGCAAAGGGGTGGATTGTAGGGTATGTGAATTTTATATATCTCAGCAAAGCTGTTAAAGAAAAAAAAAAAGTAAAGCATGGGCTCTCCAGTTAAGACTGCCTGGGTTCAAAGCACCCTCATCATTTATTAGTTGGGTTTTTCCTCTGTAATATGGGTATAAAAATATTACTCCTCCATTGATAATTGAAGGTGAAAGATAATACATATTATTGCTGTTTTTGTGTGCCGTTGAGTCCGTTCCAACTCATGGTGACCCTATAGGACAGAGTAGAACTGCCCCATAGGTTTTCCTAGGCTGTAATCTTTATGGGAGCAGATTGCCAAGTCTTTTCTTCACTAGTGGGTTTGTACTGATGACCTTCGGTGTGCCACAAGGGCTCTTTTATAATACATGTAAAGTACTTAGAACACGCCCTCATACATGGCACGTAACTTTTTTTAAAATTGAGATTTACATGAAAGACAAATTGGAATTGCTGCTTTATTTCCTAAATTTTTTTTCAATTTTGCAAAATATAGTGTTACCTTTAACTAAAACCCCCTTTTATAACATACTTAAAACTATTGCTCTACAAAAATAAAATATGCAATTATTTAAGAAACATTTTTCATTTATATAACATGAAATATACTCTTATGTACATTTTACTTGCTCGAGTAGAATATATTATAGTTTGTTGGGATAGTAAGGCAGATGTATGAATCACTGTGGAAGGGGCTCCACTTTAGTGGAAAGCAAATCATCTAGCCAAAATTTGGAGAGGGGGCAGAGATCTCGTCCCCAGAAGTCTTCTGTACCAGGGCTGCTTCTTTTGCTGCTAAACACAATACAGTGGTAAAAAACAAAAAAACCAAACCCGTTGCCATCAAGTCGATGCCGACTCATAGCAACCCTGTAGAATAGAGTAGATCTGCCCTGTAGAGTTTCCAAGGAGCACCTGGTGGATTCGGACTGCCATCCTTTTGGTTAGCATCCATAGCTCTTAACCACTACACCACCAGGGTTTCCTGTACAATGGTAGTGGGCCCAGAAAATGGGTAAGTATTAAAACCATCTTCTCTTTGGCTTGTCATACTATATGCTGAACCCAAGTTATTTGATATATTTTATATTTTTGTTCTTATCTTTGCATTCTAAAATAGGCACACACCTACCTACACCTACAGCTGGCAGAAAGTCTGTCAGCTCTTCATAGCACACCTCTGTGTACTTGGTAGCATAATAAATGCTATTGATAATGACACACTGTCAGTCAGTCTGATACTTTTATGAGCTTCAGTTACTTTCTGAATCTGTTCCTTAGTGATTGCTTTAGTCAATTGACTATTCATGACTGAGTCTTGGCGTTGAGATCTCAGAGGGCCATAGCGCTAAAGTCATGCTCATTCTATTTTATTCTGACCTTGACAAGACCCCAGAAGAAGAACCACCATGTTATGGTGAGCTGAAAGTGGAAATCTGTAGACAAAGTAAGTAGACGAAATGCCACTTGACTATATAGACTAGAATTTGATATGGCAGAATTAGTTTGGGCTAAATTAAGTGAAGAATCAGGACCACAAACACTTTCAGGTGCTTATAACAGTAAATTAAAAACTCTCATGTACCTGTGGAGTTTTTTTTTTTTTTTTTTGCCTTCTTCATATTTCTCTGCTCTGAACTGGAGTAACCTAAAGTAAATATCTGTGTTAGTAATTAAAGCACACCAAGACATGCCCGGAAAGTTCCTACCTAGGTTTCCCCTTTCTAGGTATCCTCAGATTTTATTCCTGACAAGTACCTGATAACATGAAACTATAATAGGAAGCACTAAGCCTATGGGAAAACTGCAATATGAAAATGTGGTCAATATTTAAACCTTTATTTCACACAAATGTACTACTTATCCAGATTATACTGGCCTCATAAAACAAGTTGGGAAGTGTTTTCTTCTATTTTCTGAAAGAGTCTGTATAAGATCACTGTTATTTCTTCCTTAAGTGTTTGATATTCACTAGTGGAGCCATTCTTTATATGAAGGGTTTTTTTTTTTAATGTTACTTGTTTTTAATTACAGATTTAACTATATAATAATTTAGGGATATTTACATTTTCTCTTCTTGTGTTGTTTTGGTAAGTTGTGTTTTTGAAGGGATTTGTCCCATTCATCAAAGTTGTTGAATTTACAGGAATAAAATTGCCCATAATATCCCCTTATTAGCTTTTCAATCTCTGTAGGGTCTATGGTCATGTTTCCCCTTTCATTCCTGTTATTAGAAGTTTGTATTTTCCAAAACACAAATGTTTAAATCAGTTTTGATGGGGGTTTATCATTTTTATTAATCTTTTTGAAGAACTAACTTTTGGTATTGATTATCCCTGTTTGGTTCATTTTCTACTTTATTGACTTCTGCTTTTATTTTTATTATTTTATTCTTTTTATTTATACTTTCAGTTTAATTTACTCTTCTTTTTCTAGCTTTTTAAGATAGAAGCTGAGTTCACTGATTTGTGATCTCTCTTCGTTTCTAATATAGGCATTTTAAAGCTATAAATTTCCTTCTAAATATTGCTGTAGCTCATTCTGCAGATTTTGATATTTTGAGTTTTCATTATTATTTAATTCAGCATATTTTTAAATTTCTCTTAAGATTTATTCTTTGACCCATAGATTATTTAGAAGTGTGTGGCTTAATTTTTAAGCATTGGAGACTTTTCTAGATATTATTGTCAGTTTGGATAAAAAAGCAAGATCCAACAATATGCTGCCTATAAGAGAAGCACTTTAAATGTAAACACACAAATAGTTTAAAATAAGAATAGATACACAACACTGCATAAGACAGCTGGTGGGGCTATATAATATTATACAGAGTAGATTTCAGCAGAAAAACTTCAGGTAGTCCTCAACTTAACAACAGGGTACTGTTCTGACAAATCCGTCATAAATCAGTTCTGACGTAAGTTGAATACCTTTTTTTTTTTCAGTTGTCATTATTATTGCCTTTTATTATCAGCATCTTTTTTAATACAATCCTTATTTGTTTTTAGGGGTCAGAACATTACATATAAACTTACAAATATATTTTAATACATACATACATGCATAAAAAATATACAAATCATAAAAATGTACTCCGACTATTAAGAAGAGTTGGACGATGTAGGCGTTTTTTCAGTTGTGGTAATAACTCCACTTGTAGAAGGAAGGTTCTGGATCATCTGGATTATCCTTGGGAAGGAGGATGGTGTTTCTAGTCAGAAAATTAGTGAGAGTTGTCTACATGGTCATTTTCTTTTTTTGCTCATATATTTTGTGATAACATCTCACTGCTTCCCCAATCTATCAACTTTTAGCAAAGCGATCAGCATTTGAGTCCATGTTTTCAAGCAACTGGAGCCCCTGATTTAGTTTAGAAAAAACTCCAGCTAATCCTTTCACTTTGACAACTTCTCTCCTTTCTCTTCCTCATTATTTCTTTCTTCTTCAGCATGTTTTTCCTTTTCAAAATCCATTAAGTTCTGATCTGTCAATTCCTCTTCTTCACGATCTATAAGCTGTTCCACATCGGCGATACCAAGTTCCAAATTCAGCGTTCTTGCCATATGGATGATTTTTCCACTGATCTCTTCCACGATATTATCCTGATCAAACGCTTGGAGTGTGTTCACATAACTCAGCAATTTTTTCCATATCCCCTGCATTCATTTTCCTGTAACTTCCTCCCAGGGAGATGTAATTTTCCAGATACACCAAGGGTCATAAGTACGGTTTGTTGTAACTCAAATACATCGTAAATCAGGGACTACCTGTATTACCAGAGATAGAGGGATTTAATAATAACAACTAATTCATCAAAAATATTAACATTTAATATTGTTAATTGTTATCCTTTGGGATTTATTGAGACTTGTTTTATAGCCCAGCATATAGTCTGTCTTGGTGAATATTCTGTGTTCACTTGAAAGGAGTATGTATTCTGCTATTAGGTATAGTGTTCTTTCTGTAAATATCAGTTAGGTCAAGTTGTTTATAATGTTTAACTCTTCTGTATCCTTAGTGATTTTTTTTATAGTTTGTTGCTGATTGTTGTTGATTATTACTGAGAGATGAGTGTTAAAATCTTCAAGTACTACTGTGAATTTATTTCTCCTTTTAAAAAGTTCTGTCCATTTTTGCTTCACATATTTTGAAGGTCTGTTATTAGGTACCTGCACTTTTAGGATTGTTATGTCCTCTTGTTGAATTGGTTCTTATCGTTATTAAATGCCCCTCTTTATCTCTGTAATAGCCTTTTTCTTAAAGTCTACTTTTTCTTAAAGTCTACTCTGTCTATTAATATAGCCCCACCAGCTTTCTTATGTAGTGTTTGCCTGACATATCTTTTTTTGTTTTAATCTATTTGTATTTTTATATTTAAAGTACTTCTTCTGATAGACAGTATATTGTTGGAACTTGCTTTTTTATCCAAGCTGATAATTTACACCTTTTAATTGATGTCAACTTATATTTAATGTAATTATTGATATGTTGTTGTTGTTGTTAGTTGCTGTCGAGTCCATTCTGACTCATGGTGACCCTGTGCGTACAGAGTAGAACTGTTTCACAGAGTTTTCAAGGCTGTGACCTTTTGGAAGCAGATCACCAGGCCTGTCTTCCAAGGTGCCTCTGGGTGGGTTTGAACCACCAAACTTCCAGCTAGTAGTTGAGCGCTTAACTGTTTGCACCACCCAGGGACTCTCAGTTATTAATATGGTTGAGTTTAAATATGCCATCTTGGTATTTATTTTCTATTTGTTCCATCTGTTGTTGGTTCCTCTGTTCTTGCTTTATGGAGCCCTGGTGGCACAATGGTTAAGAGCTTGGCTGCTAACTGAAAGGTCAGCAGTTCGAATCTACCACCTGCTCCTTGGAAACCCTATGGGGCATTTCTACTCTGTCCCTCAGAGTCGCTATGAGTTGAAATTGACTCAACAGCAACAGATTTGGTTTGGTTCTTGCTTTCCTGCCTTCTTTTGGATGAACTGAATATTTTTAGTTATAACCCTTTGTGTTATTTCACATAAAAATACTACTTATTCACACAGTTTCATTATGCAAATATCTTAGTTAAGCTTGTATTAAAATTAGGGTCTTGCTAGGGGTTTATCAGTTTTATTAATCTTTTCAAAGGACCAACTTTTGGCTTTGAGAGTTAAAAGAGAGTTAAGAGAGGGTACACAAAGGGAGTGGGACATATTGGTGGCAGAGATCAACTTTCTCTACCAGAATTCTGTTTCGGGCTGGCCCTGCCCTTCTCTCCTTTTCCCATCATAAAATGGACCCATGGTGAACATTAAGCTAACATGGTTGTCATAAAGCTCGTATTTGTTAATCATTATAATCAATATAATTGGATACTGCCTGCATAATGTCACACTCTTCTGTCACTTCCTTTTTCCACACTGGAGGGATTCTAGGAGTCACCCTGGAAAGTATGAAATAACTTCCAGTTAAATTTATGTCAGACAAGTATCATTTTTGTATAATCGGTCAGTTAATTAATTCATGAGCAGCTTGGTACTCCCTCTAGAAGCTTGTAATTCGTTGAGAAAGCATTTATATAATTTTATTATGTATTTATTTATATATTATACTTAGTATATACATTTGTTACATATTTATGTAATAAGAAGATAAATAGCAGCGCAAGGCTGTGTGTGAGCATTACAGATAATAAATAAATGAAGTAAAGATGTTTGTGTGGTTAGAGAAACGGCTGCTTAAACAGGGAAATTGCAAAGTATGTAGGCCCTGGCCATACTCTCTAGGGGCTGGCAGTCTGCAGGGCACAAACTTCTCTGACATTTTCCTGGATTGCCAAATATCTGATCTAGTTATGACTTTTTGTCTCTGTCTACAGAGCTTCTCAGTCATTTATAGTAAGAAAAGCTCTTGCCTTTTTTTCCCCTCTGTCTTCCTTCTGTATATATAGATAGATTTAGAAATACATCACCTGATTATCTGAAGAATTGAAATTTCATTTCGATTTGGCTTTCCTGGGTGGAACACATTTACATCATTGTACACATTTGAGCATGAATTGCCACTCTTTCTAGGTGTAATCAGTTTCTCCTCTTCAGCATACAGAAGATTTTATGAATAATATTCAGTGCAGAAAGAGAGCTCTAAAAATAACTGTGCAGGTAGGATTTTGTTAGTCATATGTAGAACACTGGCAGGAGAAAAGAACAAAGGCACATGGGGTGAAGGTAGCGGCGGGCGGAGCATTTCACGTGCCTCCACCTAGAGCTGCATTAAGCGGAGAAGGAAAACTAGAAACAGGATCATCTGCATTAGCTGTTGAAGGCTTCAGTTCTTATCACTGTTAGCCACATTTGAATGGAACCTTTACAGTCTTTTTGGTGTGTATAACTAAGCCTTCCCCCTGCCCCCCACCCCCAAAAAAAAGAGAGTCTTGAATTTTATGTTTTAAAGAACAATGAAATGTTTTTGACATTCTGCAGTTCATTTTGGAATTCATAGTCTTAAAACCTATTGACTTTTAGAAAGGTAGTAAAGGGTATACAGTACATGTCATTTTTATGCCTAATAGCACCTCCCATAGTCTCTAATGCACATTAGGTGCACACACTTTTTTGCATCTATTTCTACCTGACAGCTTACAGCATTAGGCTGAATGCTGTGATGAACTGTGAGGCTGAGATGCCAAGCACTGTACCAGTGGATTTTTATTGGGGGGTGGGGGGGTGGGGGAGGGTGAAGTAAGCTCTTTAGAGCTTCTTTTTGATATTTTTTCTATAAAGATTTTAAAGTGATACATTTACCAGTACATAAGATTACACACTCTTTAAAAAAATGTTTAAGTTATTCTTCCAGAAATGAGGATGGATTTGTGCTAACCAACTAGTGATTCTCCTCTTGAGCTAGGATTTCAGCATACATTTTGTACAGGGACATCTATTCGGCAGCCATATTACTGACTGTTCTTAAAAATGTATATATGTAGGTTTGTTAGAACTAAGAATTGCTGGGGTCATATCTTAATACAGTATTTATTTATTTGAATAATTTTTTACATTATTCAGCTCAGCCTAGAGAATGAGGTTTAGTAGGTTTGCTTTCTTATTCTGCTACTATAGCTGGGTTTGTGGTCTAGTGGTCCAGAAATATTCCCTAAAAATATATTTGCCTAGACTTCCCAAAACAAAATAATAAGATCACTTTTTTAAAGCTGTTTTTAATACACAAAATCCAGATAGTGGACTTACATGCTTTGGCCATGTGCTAAAAATTAACTAGGCAAATAACCCAGCAAAGCAAAATTGATCGCGGCTGTGGCTTTTAAAGAACCCCAGCCAGTGTCACATACTCTAAATATTCCTCCCCCCCCCGCCCCCCGTCTTGGGCTGAAAATACTTCAGGAGAGAAGCTGTAATGCCTTGGTTCATTTTTTTAAATTCCATGTTTGTGTTTTCTCTAGGGTTGTAAAACTTTTAGACCAGTTTTTACTATTAGGTAAACAGTGCACTGTTTAATCTATATTGACTAATTAACCATTCGTAACTCCCTAGGTACTGATTAGGATGAATGTGATTTGGAGAAATTCTATTTCCTGTCTAAGGATAGGACAAGTGCCTCACAGATACCAAAGTGATTATCACCCAGCAGCTCCTCTGGGATCAAGGATTTTAACTGACCCAACCAAAGTTTTTGAACACAACATGTGGTGAGTTATCTTTTTCGGTATATTAAACATTACCATTGGTATTATTTTCATTTAGTGACGGGAAAGGGTTTTTAAAGCTGACTGTCTAACTTACATTGTAGAGGTCCAAAACTCAGGGTAAGTGATCCTGACTTAAGTGTTGCCAATTCTAAATTTCTTTGCAAATGGTATTGGTAAAGCAAAACTTCCCAGATGCTTTTAGCAGCTTTGGGGTCCCTACAGCCCCTCTCTGCTCATTTCTGATCCTGATTTGCCAGAGCTTCACTAGGGTGGGCTCTTTTCTAGGTGAGGCCCTCCTCCTACGCCACAGGCCCTTCCTTCTTTTACAAGTACTTGTTAATCAGCAAATGTGTATTCAGTGCCTATTGCAAGGCAGCAAATTTTAAGGGCCTAGTGAGTGTTACGGACTATACGTCTTGTAAGAACAACTCAAAGTTGGAAAACCACTTCTGTTTGGGCAGTCAGGAAGATTTCTTAGAGTGGGAAAACTGAGATCAGGGACTGTATCTGTCTTATTTATTTCTGTCTCCAGTACCTAGCAGAGTGCCTGGCATGTAAATATTTGTTGAATAATGATTTGGATATATAAAGCTGGAGTAAGGGCATTCTAGGAAGGTAGAAGGTCATAAAACGCAAACAGATAAGGAGGTATAAGGCAGTAAATAGGATAGTTCACGTAAAATAAAGTCTCTTTTAGGAGGTTGGTAAAAAATCAGATTGAGATTATATAGGTCAGATGTGTGTGTATATGGTGGGGGCAAGATTGTGTGTGGTCTTGAATCTAAAGCTGAAGTGTTAGGCATTACAGAGCCACTGACGAAAAATGACATTATACATCGTTAATATACTGTATGCTTTGTTGTTGTTATTAGGTGCCACTGAGTCGGTTAATATAGTATATGTATTTGGTAACAGTATATTGGACAGATCAGCGGGGAAAACTATAAGTAGGAAAGGGCCTTGAGAAGAAAGAGTAAATAGGACTTGGTGCTTGTATAGAATAAAGGAGGTGGAAGACTTTACCTCTGACTCTCAAGTTCTGATCCTAGATGACTGAAAGAAATAGGAAATCAAGAGGTGAATTAATTTTGGAAGAAAGATGGTGAATTTTGTTTTAGACATTTTGAATAGATCTTGAGAGCAGAACATTTGAGGTAAAAATGTCCAGAACACAGATACTACTGCTAGGAAGAGGCAGAGGGGTCAGAGCTGAAGATGTGAACTTGGGTGTGATATCTATAGACAAAATTGTCATCTGACTAGCCTCTGCAGCAGAATCTATAGGGGTTTGGAAGTGATTCAGGGGCTTTTTATATATTTATTGTAGCAATACCAATTTGAAAAGGAAATGCATTGATCTTTTATTAATTAAACTTGCCCTGTACAATACAGTAGCCACTAGCCAGATGTGGCTGTTCAGCACTGAACTGTGGTTAGTCTGAATTCAGATGTGCTGTAAGGTTTTGAGTGGAGCTCTGGTGGTGCAATGGTTAAGTGCTCGTCTGCTAACTGAAAGATTGGTGGTTGGAACCCACCAGCCACTCCATGGTAGAAAAGACCTGGTGATCTGCTCCTGTAAAGATTATAGCCTAGAAAACGCCATGGAGCAGTTCTACTCTGTCCTGTAGGGTCACTATGAGTCAGAATTGACTTGACAGCAAATAACAACAAGAGATTTTGAAGACTTAGTACAAAAAAAAAGTAAAAATATCTTATTAATGATTTTTACATTGCTTGCATGTTGAAATGATAATATTTTTATATACTGGATTAAATAAATTATTAAAATTAACTTTACCTCTTTCTTTTCACTTGTTTTTAATGTGGCTACTAAAACTTTTAAATTACATATGTGGCTCACATTTTATATATATATATATATATTTTTTTTTTTTTTTTTTTTTTTTTTTTTTTTTTTTTTTTTTTTTTTTTTGGATAATTGCTGAATTAAACAGTTTTGACAACCATCGCCAATATGGGCATTTATTGCAGACTGTGAGATAAAATAAGCCCTTTTGCCAGGCAGTTAAACCTCCAGAGAAATTCCAGTCATAGGCAAGCTTTTTGTTTCCCAGTTTTTTTGTTTGTTTTTTCTTCAGCAGACTGTAATGATGTAGCTGTCTGTCTTCTCCTTTTCAGCCTGCTACTGTCTATTCTTTTGCCCAAGATTCCTGCCTACCGATTTAAGTTCTGTTTTGTCACAGGCTCCCAGGGAAGCAAGGGTCATCTACTTCAGTGGTCCTCAAACACTGGACTAGCTTTGGGCTGGCTGCACAAGAATCCTTTGGGGAGTTACTGTTTCACTAGGTCTAGAGGTATGGCCAGGAATTTGTAATTTGAAAAAGCTCCTTCAGTAATTCTGTTAAGCAGCCACATCTGGGAACCCTTGATGTAGCCCAATGGTTTTCAAACTTTTCTTTAGCATCAGAACTTTTTTTCCAAGTGAAGTCTTAACCTGAAATCTCAATATTTAAAAGTAAAACAAACCTGCTCTGAATGAAGCAGGCATGGAGGCCCAGGGCATCAGTAACACTACTTCCCTTCTTCTCTCACTCCTTGTCCCTCATTCTAGCAGTTTAAAGGTCTTTAGGGCTCTGTGGATCACAGTTTGAAAAACCTTGATCTAATCCAGATAGCCATCCTCCTCCATCCCATAACCCCTAAGGGATATATCCAGCCTATGCCAGAATACTTCTAGTAAGCCCTTTCTCAAGGTAGATACACACTGTAATAACAATAAAAATAATTTCCTCCAAGAGAAGAGGAAGGTAGTTGCTTCACATTATCCACCCCCCTTCCCCCACCCCCACCCCCTCTAACTTTTGCTTAAAAGAAGATTTTTAAGAAACTGAAGACTGACTTGCTTTCCTCCTCCTTCAAGGCCAAGTTCTGTCCAAACTATTTCACTTCCTTCCTTATTTTCTCCTTTATGTTTAAGAATGATGTTTCCTCTCCTGCTGAATTTGATTTTCTTAAGATGTTTCTAGAGAAATACATCATTTTTCTCTCAGAGATGTTGGTTAGAAATGTCTACGGTTCATTTTGTTCTCTAGCCTCTATTAGTAAGGACTATTTATATAAG
This sequence comes from Trichechus manatus latirostris, assembly GCF_000243295.1. Taxonomy (NCBI): domain Eukaryota; kingdom Metazoa; phylum Chordata; class Mammalia; order Sirenia; family Trichechidae; genus Trichechus; species Trichechus manatus. The sequence continues at coordinate 12,892,375 of NW_004443973.1, forward strand.
ACTCTCTTTTTTATTTTTTGAGAAAAAGTAAAGATACACATTCTTATTTAGTTTCTAATATCCTGAGGAAGATCTGCCTTCCAGATTCTGGATATTTGTATTGCTAGTACTTAAATCTGCCTACAGTTGTTTAATTATACTTAGTACATTTATAAATTTCTTGGGTACTGACAGGAAACCATACTCAGAATGCTTTTGAGACATGATATTGTTTGAATTTTAATATTAAAAATAAAGAATGCCCCCCTCTTACACACCTGCTTCCTCCTTGCCACTTACCTGATAAATTCTTTAATAGTGATTACAGCTCAGCAATGCTTTGAGTTCTACCAAATCTTCTTCATCTTTCTGTCCCCAGTTTGCAGCCCAGTGCCTGATATATATAGGTTCTGAATAGATGTTTAATAAGGGAAGTGGGTACTAGTTTCTTCCAGCAGCTGTGACCTCCATTCCATTGTATGCAGAAGTGGGAAGGCATTGGCTCTTTCTGTGTTTTTGTCTTTGTAAGTCAGTCATTCCTAAGTAAGAAACTGATTTACTAATAAAAATAACCAGATGAAGTATTCATTACAGTCAAAAAGAGAAGCAGGAATTCAGGCGTTAGAAATATAAATTAACATCAATAGTAGAAAAAAAGACTGAACTGAACTTACCTCAATTATTAGCTGATATGCTTGTAACAACTATATTTCATCGATTTTGAGACTCACATTTTTCACCAATTAACATCTCTGAAGTCATGACACTTCTTACAATCAATGGCATCTAACAATTGTAATTGGAAGGGTTTTTTTTTTCTTTCTTAGTGGTACAGAAAATAATGAATGGCATCTTAGATTTGATAAAGTGGGATACTTGTAATTTCAGAGCACTTAATTGTACACTGTTTTGAGAACTATTACTCTTATTTTCCTAAGAGACACAGAAAATTTAAATAATTTCCCATTGCTATACAACAAGGTTAACGTATAGAGTATCTGTTACATTTGCTATGTGGATAAACAGTCAATGAACATACATAAAAAATTGATTCAAGAGGAGGTGCATATGAGCATATGGAAAAACACTCAACCTGCACCACAGTAAAAGAAATACAAATTAAAACAATAAAGCACCTTTTTAGATCTATTAAATTATCAAAAAAATTTTTTAAGAAAACACCCAGTCCTGGCAGCATTGTAGATTTATCCGATCTGTTTGGTTAGCAACTTGGCACATTATATCAAGGACCATAAAATAGTTACATTCCATGACTCAAAAGTTCAACTTCTGGGAATTTATTGTAAAAATTTTCATTCAAAAGAAAGAGATATTTGTTTCAGCATTACTAATAATAGTGTAAATAGTAGACACTCTACATGCCCAACAATAAAGGAATTATGGTACATTCCCTTAATTGCCTATTATACAGCAGTTTTATTGGCATAAAGTTATTTATAGTATTTCCTTTTTATCCTTTCAATGTCTGTAGGATTTATAGTAATGTCCCCTTTCATTCCTGATATGGGTAATTTGTGTTTTCTTCCTTTTGGCCTCCGTCATTCTTGTTAGGGGACTACCAATTTTATTAATTTTTTCAAAAAACTGAACTTTTATTGTTAATCTATTGTTTGTTTTCTAGTTCACTAATTTCTTCTCTAATTTGTTAATTCTTTCTCCTTCCTTTGAGTTTAATTTGCTTCTTTTTCTTCTAGTTCCTTAAGGAGGAAACTTAGATCATTGATGTTGAGCCCTTTGTTTTTTCTAATGTAAGAATTTAAGGCTATGGATTTCTGAGTATTTCATCCCACAGATTTTGCTATGTTGTATTCTCATTATCATTGAGTTTGACATATTTTTAAATTTATCTTCTGATTTGTTCTTTGACCCATGGATTATTTAGAAATGTGTCGGTTAACTTCAATATTTAGGAAATTCCTTAAAATCTTACTGATTTCTAATTTAATTCTACTGTGGTATAAGAGAACATACTCTGTATAATTTCAGTCTTTTAATGTATTTAGACTTATTCTGTGGCCCAGTATGTGGCCTATTTTAGTGAACATTCTATGTACCCTTAAAAAAAAATCTTATGCAGTTAATATGAATGTGTCTTTTTTTCTTCAGTTTTTGCTTTATGTATTTTCAAGCTGTTAGTTGCATACACATTTAGAATTATGATGTCTTTCATAAATTGACCCATTTATCATTATTAAATATCCCTCTATCTTTGGTGATATCCCTTGCCTTGAAACCTACTTTGATATTAATACAGGTATACTGGCTTTCCTAGGCTTAGTGTTGCATGGTATATCTTTCTGTCTCTCTTTTATTTATTTATTTTCAAATTTTCAACACGTATGTGTTCTTATATTGAAAGTGTGTTTCTTTTAGAAAGTTTATAGCATCCAGTTCACAATCTTTACCATTTAATTGTGGAGTATTTGATCTATTTGCATTTAATGTAACTGTTAATATGTTGTTGTTGTTGTTGTTAGGTGCCTTCGAGTCAGTTTAGACTCATAGCAACCCTGTGTACAACAGAATGAAACACTGCCTGCTCCTGTGCCATCCTCCAAGTTGTTGCTGTGCTTGAGCCCATGGTTGCAGCCACTGTGTCAGTCCATCTCATTAAAGGTCTTCCTCTTTTTTGCTGATCCTCTATTTTACCAAGCATGATGTCCTTCTCCAGAGACTGATGCCTCCTGATAACATATCCAAAGTATGTGAGACATGGTCTCACCGTCCTTTGCTTCTAAGGAGCATTCTGGTTGTACTTCTTCCAAGACAGAATTTATTCATTCTCTTGGCAGTCCATGATATTCAGTATTCTTCACCAACACCACAATTGAAAGGATTCAGTTCTTCTTCACTCTTCCTTATTCACTGTCCAGCTTTTGCATGCATATGAGCTGATTGAAAACACCATGGCTTGGGTCAGGCACACCTTAGTCCTCAAGGTGATATCTTTGCTTTTCAACACTTTAAAGAGGTCTTTTGCAGCCGATTTGCCCAATGCATTGCGTCTTTTGATTTCTTGACTGCTGCTTCCTGTGGGTACTGATTGTGGATCCAAGTAAAATAAAATCCTTGACAAACTCAATCTTTTCTCTGTTTATCATGATGTTGCTTATTGGTCCAGTTGTGAGGATTTTTGTTTTCTTTATGTTGAGGTGTAATCCATACTGAAGTCTGTGGT
>NW_004443973.1:12895652-12973428 GCF_000243295.1 Trichechus manatus latirostris
AAAGTCCAGCTTCTCAGATTATTTGCTCGACATAGAGATTGAATAGGTATGGTGAAAGGATACAACTATGACACACACCTTTCCAGACTTTAAACCATGCAGTATCAACTTGTTCTGTTGGAACTACTGCCTCTTGATCCATGTACAGCTTCCTCATGAGCACAGTTAAGTGTTCCGGAATTCCCATTCTTTGCAGTGTTATCCATAATTTGTTATGATCCACACAGTCGAATGCCTTAGCATTGTCAGTAAAACACAGGTAAACATCTTTCTGGTATTCTCTGCTTTCAGCCAGGATCCATCTGATACCAGCAGTGATATCACTGGTTCTGTGTCCTCTTCTAAATCCGGCTTGAATTTCTGGCAGTTCCCTGTCGATATACTGCTGCAGCTGCTTTTGAATGATCTTCAGCAAAATTTTGCTTGTATGTGATATTGATATTGTTCGATAATTTCTGCATTCAGTTGGACACCTTTCTTGGGAATAGGTGTAAATATGGATCTATTCCAGTTGGTTGGCCAGGTAGCTGTCTTCCAAATTGCTTGGCATAGACGAATGAGCACATCCAGCACTGTATCCGTTTGTTGAAACATTTCAATTGGTATTCCGTGAATTCCCGGAGGCTTGTTTTTCTCCAGTGCCTTCAGTGCAGTTTGGACTTCTTCCTTCAGTATCATCAGTTCCTGATCATATGTTACCTCCTGAAATGGTTGAACATCAACAAGTTCTTTTTGGTATAGTGACTCTGTGTATTCCTTCCATCTTCTTTTGATGCTTCCTGCGTCGTTTATTATTTTCCCTGTAGAATCCTTCAGTATTGCAACTCAAGGCTTGATTTTTTCCTTCAGTTCGTTCAGCTTGAATGCTGAGCATGTTCTCTTTTGGCTTTCTGTCTCTAGCTTTTTGCACATGTCATCATAATACTTTGTCTTTTTGAGCCGCCCTTTGAAATCTTCTGTTCATCTCTTTTACATCATCATTTCTTTCTTTTGCTTTAGCTACTCGATGTTCAAGAGCAAGTTTCAGAGTCTCTTCCGACATCCTTTTAGTTCTTTTCTTTCTCTCCTGTCTTTTTAATGACCTTTTGCTTTCTTCCTGTATGATATCCTTGATGTCATTCTACAGCTCATCTGGTCTTTGGTCAATAGTGTTCAACGTGTCAAATCTATTCTTCAGATGGTCCCTAAATTCAGGTGGGATATACTCAAGGTCGTACTTTGGCTCTCACGGACTTGTTCTAATTTTATTCAGTTTCAACTTGACCTTGCATATGAGTAATTGATGGTCTGATCCACAGTCGGCCCCTGGTCTTATTCTGACTGATGATACTGAGCTTTTCCATCATCTTTTTCCACAGATGTAGTGGATTTGATTCCTGTGTATTCCATCTGGCAAGGTCCATGTGTACAGTCGCCATTTATGTTGGTGAAAAAGGGGTATTTGCAATGAAAACGTCATTGGTCTTGCAAAATTCTATCATACGATCTCCAGCATCATTTCTGTCACCAAGGCCATATTTTCCAACTACCGATCCTTCTTGTTTCCAACTTTCGCATTCCAATCACTAGTAATTATCAGTGCATCCTGATTGCATGTTTGATCAATTTCAGACTGCAGAAGTTGGTAAAAATCTTCAATTTCTTCATCTTTGGCCTTAGTGGTTGGTGCGTAGATTTGAATAATAGTCATATTAACTGGTCTTCCTTGTAGGCGTATGGATATTATTCTATTATTGTCAGTGTTGTACTTCAAGATACATCTTGAAATGTTCTTTTTGACGATGAATGCAATGCCATTCCTCTTCAAGTTGTCATTTCCAGCATAGTAGACTGTATGATTGTCCAATTCAAAATGACCAGTACCAGTCCATTTCAGCTCACTAATGCCTAGGATATCGATCTTTATGTGTTCCATTTCAACTGTTAATATGGTTTGGTTTAAATCTGCCATCTTGCTGTTTATTTTTTGACTTATCTCTTCTATTTCCCTTTGTTTCTCCTTTCCTGCCTTCTTTTGGATAAATGAATAGTCTTTTTGTATTCTGTTTTATTTCCTCTACTGACTTTTTAGCTGTACATCTTTGCATTATTGTTTAGAGATTATTCTGGAACAATGGTTTCAAACTTTTTGGTCTCAGGACCTCTTTATACTTTTAAAAATCATTGAGGACCCCAGAGACCTTTCATTTATGTAGATTATATCTATTGATATTTTCTGTATTAGAATTAAAACTGAGACTTTTAAAAAATATTTATCAATTCATTTTAAAACAATAATAACAACCCCATTACATGTTAACACAAGTTACATACTTTAATGAAATATCTATATGTTCCCCAAGAATATAGTATGAAGAGTGGCATTGTTTTGAATTGTTTGCAGATCTCTTTAATGTCTGGCTTAATGGAAGAAGCTGGGCTTCATATCTGCTTCTACATTCAATCTGTTGTGATAGGTTGTTTAGAATGAATTATATGAAACGAAATCAAAAGTATGTAATTGTAAAGCAGAGAGTTTTTAAACAGCCTTTTCAGATAATTGTGGCAATTTTTCTTGATACTACGCTGACTTTTGACAGTGGTAGTTTATTAAAGGTTAGTGGCAGTAGGGAATATGAAACCATATCAGTGAACTTTTTGTATACTTTTTGTATTAAAATCCATCAGTTTGTCTTGTACTTAGAGTGGATCTATTACCTATGCATCATTTTGTAACATCATGCATGGGTACTTTGGAAAAGATTGGTTTTCTGATTTATATAGATCTTCCAAATGTTGACACATTCCAGTATACAATATTTAAAAATCACATTCATTAATATCACCACTAGTATTATCAGAAAAGTCTTTAAATACTGAGAAGCTGTCAGACTCATGGTTTAGAAAACACAAGTTTTATAAAATTCTAATTCTTGCTTGAAGGCACAAAATTTATCTTTGGCAACAAATACTGTCATTTATTTTTCTTGATGTGATAGACTCGTTTCATTTACTTTCAAGAAAATATCTGCCAAACACCTAAGTCTGAATAGCTATAGTCTATGATTGCTCTTTCAAGTAAAAATAGCATTCCATGAAAAACACTGCTAGTTCAGTTCACAATTCAAACAGTTGCACAAGTGCTTTTCCACAAGTTAGTCATTGTACTTCAGTATGCAGCTGAAGTGCTTTAAGGTGTGCTTCCAATTTTTTCACACAGAATATTAAAAAGATATGCACTCAAGGTCAAGTTTTTATAAAATTAATAATTTTTATTGCTTTATCAAGGACAATTCTTCAGTAAAACTGGATTTTTTTTTTTTAACAAAAAATTGGTGCATTGTTTACCACCAATTGCATGGTGGTAGAGAACACAATGACTACTAGTACATTTTGGTTCCACCACCTTATTTTATGCTAACTATTGTTTTTATACCATTGGTGCAAATGATGTATGAAACAAGGCAAATAACATCTTAGTATTATTAAGAAAATTGTTTTGACTTAATGGACTACCTGCAAGGGTGGATCACACTTTGAGAACCACTGCTCTAGAGTTTACAGTATGCTTCCTCAGCTTAATACAGTCTACTTGGAATTAATATTATACGACATCACATAAAATATAGGACTCCTTACCACAATATGATTCCATTTATCGTCCCTCCAACCTTTGTGCTATCATTGTCATAGATAGTTTCTCCGTATGTTATAAACTCTACAATTTAGTGTTATTAATTTTGCTGTTTATAATTAGTTGTTTTAGGAAAATTAAGAAGGAATTAAGAAAAGATTATCTTTTATAGTTACCTACATATTTATCATTTCTGCTCGTCATGGATTGAATTGTGTCCCCCCAAAATATGTGTCAACTTGTTTAGGCCATGATTCCCAGTATTGTGTGGTTGTCCTCCACTTTGTGATTGTAATTTTATGTTAGAGAGGATTAGGGTGGGATTGTAACACCCTTACTAAGGTTATGTCCCTGATCCAATGTAAAGGAAGTTTCCCTGGAATGTGGCCTGCACCACCTTTTATCTTATAAAAGATGAAAGGAAAGGAAAGCAAGCAGAGAGTGGGGACCTCATACCACCAAGAAAGAAGCACTGGGAGCAAAGCGTGTCCTTTGGATCCAGGGTTCCTGCGTGGAGAAGGTCCTAGCCCAGGAGAAGATTGACAAGAAGGACCTTCCTTTAGAGCAGAGAGAGAGAGAAAGCCTTCCCCTAGAGCTGGCACCCTGAATTTGAACTTCTAGCCTGCTAGACTGTAAGAAAATAAATTTCTCTTTGTTAAAGCCATCTACTTGTGGTGTATCTGTTAGCAGCACTAGATGAGTAAGACACTGCTCTCTTTATTTCACTTTATAGATCTGAGTCTCTGTCTGTTTGCATTTTCCTTCAGCCTAAAGGACATTCTTTAAGAGTTCTTATAGTGAAGGTTCTGCTAGTAATAAATTCTCTCAAATTTTATCTGAAAATGTCTTTATTTAAAAATTTAGAAAGGTATTTTCATTGTATATGGAATGCTAGGTTGACAGATTTTTGTTTTCTTTCAGCACTTCAGACATGTCATTCCTTTGTCTTCTGGCATCCATTGTTTCGGAAGGAAAGTCAGCTATCATTTGCATTGTTTTCCCCCTGTATATAATAGCTACTTTTAAGGTTTCTCTTTAGTTGCTAGCAGTTTTCTTTGTATTTATCTTGCCTGGGGTTTGCTGTGCTTCCTGGATTTGTGGGTTGCCTTTTGTTGTTGTTGTTTGTTTCTTTAATCAAATTTGGAAGATTTTCAGCCAGTATTTCTTCAGTTTTTTGTTACCCACTCACCATCTTCTCTATTTCTGGAACTTTAGTATCGTGTTTGTTAAACCAGTTGGTATTACCCCACAGTTTACTGAGGCTTGTACATTTTTTCCATCTTTTTTTTCTGTCTGTTTTTTAGTTTGGATAATTTCTAATTACCCGTCTTCAGTCCACTTACCCTTTATTCTGAAGTGTTCATATGCTGTTAAACCTACCCAATATTTCAGGTACTATATATGTGTTGGAGCCCTGCTGGCACAGTGGTTAAGAGCTCAGGCTGTTAACCAAAAGATTGGCAGTTTGAATTCACCAACTGCCCCTTGGAGACCCTATGGGGCAGTTCTGCTTTGTCCTATAGGGTCACTGTGCGTTGAAATCGACTCGATGGCAACAGGTATATGTGTTAATTCTAGAATTTTAAAATATATATGTATAGAATTTTTATTTTTTTGCTGAGAGTTCCTCATCTGTAAAAATGGCTTGAGGGCAGTGTCTGACCTTCTCCAACCCCACAAGGGGGAAGGAGAACTAAGATCAACAGCCCAAGGCTGATTCCTTTGACGTGGAGGTCAGACATGCCTCCTCTCTCTGCTATCTCTACCAATTCTGACACCAACCATCCCTCCCACAGCACTCTCTACTAGGTTTGATAATTCATTGCAATGGCCACACAGAACTCCCAGACCATACTCACAATTATAGAGTTTATTAGGGAAGTAACAGTTACAATTCAGGCTCAAGAACACTAACGGTACAGTTCTTCCATCAGGATAGCCTCTCCCCAGCTGTACTCGCAGGCACACCTCTCCCTGGCCCTCAGTCTCTGCCCAAAGGTACTCAGCTTTCTTTCTCCGTGAGCCAGGAAGCCCACTGCGCCATCTCCTGCTGCCAGGTCTCTCCTGCTGGTCTCTCCTTCCTTGGTGATGGTAGGCTCCTACCCTCTGCTCTGGAATTGGCTCTCTTTTAAGGCAAAACTGACCAATCCCCTTGGTAGGCCACAGTTACCCTATCACACAATCACCTGGGTGGGAGTTACAAGACCATGGCTAGAAAGGCCACACAAATGTAATCAATCACACCACACCATCTGTTTACTCATTCAATCCATCTTTTCTTTTAAATCCTTGAACATATATCTAAAAGCTGTTTTAAAGTCCTTGTGGACTAATTTCAACATTCGGGTCTTCTCAAAGTCTGTATTTATTAACTGCCTTTTCTCTTGATGAAACTAAAACCAAAATCCATTGCTGTCGAGTCAGTTCCAGCTCATAGCAACCCTACAGTGCAGAGCAGAATTACCCTACAGGGTGGTTTCCAAGCCTATAATCTTTATGGAAGCAAACAGTGGGTTCAACCACAGACCTTTCGGTTAGCAGCTGAGTGCTTAACCACTGCACCACCAGGGCTCCTTTTCTCTTGATTAGGGGTTGCATTTTCCTGCTTCTTTACATATGTAATAGTTTTTGATTGTTTGGTGGATATTATGGGTGATGCTGTGTATGGAGTCACTTACGTTATCTTTCTTTAAAGGTATTGAGTTTTTTTTGGCAGGTGGTTAAATTACTGCCAAAATCTTCTTGGTCCTGTCATATTTGATTATAGGCTTTGTTCGAGTATTACTATCTTGGTATTGTCCTGGATCCAGTGTGGCTCTTATTCCTATAGCATGAGATTTCTGGGGTCTTAACTGAATGTGAATGCCCAGAGTGTTCAGAGAGGTCTCTCTACTCAGGCTTAGCCAGAACTATAGTGTCTCCCAGCACTGCATTGCCTATCTCCAATCAGTTCTCTGCTCCCCACCCTTCAGCCCTGGAATCCTCTTTCTCTACTAAGCCCTATGAGTCAGCAGCACTCAGCTAAAAACCCAAGGCAACTCACTTGCAAACTTCAGGGACCTTCCCTTCTGCCAGCTCTCTCTTCTTCATTATTCTGCCCCACAAACTCTCACCACATCAGCAGCTCTGAGCTGTGTAGTATCTACCTCCTTAACTCATGAAACAGCTGCTAAATGAGATAACCACTCACTGCTGGAGCTCCATCTCTCTGCACCACTGTTTAGAACATGGCCTCAGGTGGAAAGCCAGGATGAATGTGGGGACTCACCTTTTGTGTTTTTGCTCTTTCAGGGGTCACAGTTCTGCACTGCCTACAGTGTAGTCCAGTGCCTGAAAATAATTGCTTCATATATTTTAGCCAGTTTTATAATTGTTTATGGCAGGAGAGTAAGGCCGTTACCAGTTACTGTTACGGCCAAAATCTCAAGTCCTATACAGAAGTTTCAAGACTTTTCTATGTAGAAGAATGTGTGTGTTTGTGTGTGTACATACAGGAAGAGAACTTGAAAAAATAAAAACTGTTAATATATTAGGATATTTAAATGATAGCTAAAGTTCTTTCTTTTAATAAAATTTTCTTTATTAATATAATGATCAAACCAACAAAACCTGTTGCTCCTGAGTCAATTCCAACTCACTGCGACTCATAGAGCAGAGTATAACTGCCCCATAGGGTTTCCAAGGCTGTAAATCTCTTTTTATTCTGCTTTAGATGAAGGTTCACAGAGCAAATTAGTTTCTCATTAAACACATATTGTTTTGTGACATTTGTTGCCAACCCCATGACATGTCAACACTCTCCCCTTCTCGACCTTGGATTCCCCATTACCCGCTTTCCTGTCCCCTCCTGCCTTCTTATCCTTGCCCCTGAGATGGTGTGCCCATTTAGTCTCATTTTTTATGGGCCAGTCTAATCTTTGGCTGAAGGGTGAACCTCAGGAGTGGCTTCTGTACTGAGTTAAAAGGGTGTCCGGAGGCCACACTCTCAGGGTTTCTTCAGTCTCTGTCAGGCCAGTAACTCTGGTCTTTTTTTGTGAGTTAGAATTTTGTTCTACATTTTTCTTCAGCTCTGTTTGGGGCCCTCTATTGTGATCCCTGTCAGAGCAGTCAGTGGTAGTAGTCAAGCACCATTTAGTTGTGCTGGACTCAGTCTGGTGGAGTCTGTGATAGTTGTGGTCCATTAGTCCTTTGGACTAATCTTTTCCTTGTTTCTTTGGTTTTTTTCATTTTCCCTTACTCCAGACAAGGGTGGGACCAGTGGAGTATCTTAGATGGCCGCTCACAAGCTTTTAAGACCCCAGACGCAATTCACCAAAGTAGAATGTAGAACATTTTCTTTATAAACTGTGTTATGCCAGTTGAGCTAGATTTTCCCCCAAGACCATGGTCTTCAGCCCTCAGTCCAGTAATTCAGTCCCTCAGAGAGTGTGGATGTGTCTGTGAAGCTTCCATGAGCTTGCTAAGGCTGTAAATCTTTGCGGAAGCAGACTGCCACATCTTTCTCCCACAGAGTGGCTGGTGGGTTTGAACCGCCAAACTTTTGGATAGCAGCCAAGTGCTTTTAACCACTGCACACCAGCGCTCCTTATTATAATGATAACTCTGTAATAAATATGAAATTGTTATAAAATTAAGAATTCTTTAAATAGTTTTAGGCTGAAACTAATAAACTCCATTAATTCCTTTTACCTAGGAATATTTTATTTTTAATTCACTAGCCACCTAATATAGTTGTCAAATTTGTGTTTAAATTATGTTCTATAGCAAGACTTTTACATACACAGTAAATGACAAAGACAGGAAAATATACTATCCACATAGTTTTCACTGGATGCTTTGGTTTATATCTGATTATTAAAAATCATAATAGGAAGCATTACCACATTCAGCAGAATTTTCTATAGGCAGGATACTCAAAAACTTTTAAGTACTCAAGCTGAACAGGTGTGTGTGTGTGTGTGTGTGTGTTTTAATTTTTCCAAACCCAGCCAAGTGCACAATTAGACTGTTAGTAACATCAGCTTAAAACTAAAGCAGTTGTATAGAACTGTAGAGAATCATTCAACTATATAGAAGGAAGAGGAAATGTGAGTGTGTGTGTTAAATATATATATACATGTATATATATATTCCCACTGCCTTCAAGTTGACTCCAACTCAAAGTGACCCTATAGGACAGAAAACTGCCCGATAGGGTTTATAAGGCTATAATCTTTATGGAAACAGATTGCCACATCTTTCTCCCACAGAGTGGCTGGTGGGTTCAAACCACCAACCTTTCAGTTAGCAGCCGAGCACTTAACCATTGTGCCACCAGGGCATAAAACTGAGGTCATAGGACTGATGACTACCACAAAATTATAAGGCTAATTCCAGCCATATTGTAAAAATTTGTCTTTTTCACAAATCTTATTTTTGAGGTTTCTTTTTTTCAGAATTTTCATGTTTTTCTCAATTGTCTTGTTTTTTTCTTTTTAAGAAAACGTACCTTCCTTTTTATTTACTTTTAGTTTTTTTTCCCCCAAGAACGATGATGTAAAGTTTTAATGACCATTGTTGGATGTTGTCTTAGTCTTCTAGTGCTGCTCCAACAGAAATACCACAAGTGGATGGCTTTAAGAAAGAGAAGTTTTTTTCTTCACAGTCCAGTAGGCTACAAGTCCAAATACAGGGCATCAGCTCCAGGAGAAGGCCTTCTCTCTCTGTCGGCTCTGGAGGAAGGTCCTGGTGATGCATCAGTCTTCCTTTGGTCTGGGACCTTCTCTGCACAGGAACCTCAGGTCCAAAGGATGCGCTCTGCTCCCGGTGCTGCTTTCTTGGTGGTATGAGGTTCCCATGTGTCTCTGCTCACTTCTCTGTTTTGTATCTCAAAAGAGATTGCATTAAGACACTAATCTTACCAACCTCATCTGTATAACCTCATCACAGTGATAGAATTTACAACACATAAGGAAATCACATCAGATAACACAATCGTACAATACTGGGAATCATGACCCAGCCAAGCTGACAGATATTTTTTGGGGACACAACTCAATCCATGACAGATGTCTTAAACGTACAGTGTAGTTTTTATGTAAATATACTTTTTTTAAAAAAAATTATCTCTATTCAAACAGCCTGATAATAGTTAAGGAAATTTTCAGACAGTTCTCTCTTATTCTCACCATTCTAACCTAATGGTTTTTATTTCACTATTTTAATCTTTACTCAGTGTGTATATAATTTTATATAGTTGTAATTATAATGCATATACACTTCTGTGTTCTTTTTTTAACCTCATGTTCCTTTATAAACATGTTTCCATGTTGTTACATAGCCTTCATATTTATCATTTTAAATGTCTACATAATATTGAGTTACCATAATTTTTCACTCCCTTATCACTGAGTTTGTTTCCATTTATTTGCTATTGTATTTAGTGTTCCAGTGAGTATCTTTGTGCATTTAACATCTCTGCTATTTTGAGTTACTTTGTTATAATAAATTCTCAGAAGTACAATTCATAGGTCAAACAATAGGAACCATTTTTTTCCTTTTGATGGTGGTGGTGGTGGTTGTTAAGTGCCTGATTATTTTCAGTTTTTTTATCGTTTGTTTGTCTCTATGCTTACATTCTATTGTAGTTGTATTTATTACTTATACAAACATGAATGATTCTTATTGCTGGCTGCTGAATTTTAGTGCACGTGAATCAGAGTCTTATCATATAAAGAACTTCCATAAAGCAGCAGGTCTGGAGGAAATCCCCGTAAATACAGTAGGAGCATTTTATAGATTTCTGTGGGGATTCTGTAACTGAACAGAGGAAAAATCTGTTCTGCAGGAGCTTAGGGTATAATATTCCCCTCACTTAGCAGTTAAGAAGATGAAGCAACATAAAGAACAGTGTAAGGAAGTTAGAGAAATTTAAGAAATAACTAAATCTATTAAATGCTCAGGAAGAAGCAAGTGAAACTAACAGTTTTATAACAGATTCTTAAAGTTGAAGGCCACATATATTCCCATTGTCTCACAGCTTGATTCTTCACAGGGAAATGGATCATTCAGTTTTCTTCCCTGTATGCTGTAGAAATTTGTAGATGAGAAGCTTGTTTCCAGCCTTAGCTATACTATTTTTTTAGTTAATGGCTTGTTGCCCTTAATGTCACAATTGTCATGTAATAATATTCTATATATATTTACTCATGCAGCATATAAAGTATAGTTGCCAGCCACAAGTTGTACATGGCTCACATACTATATATTAATGTAAGTCAAAACAAAAATCCAATCTCATTCATTAAAGCAAGTAACAAAGCTGCTTAATGATTATTTAGCTTGTAAAAGGTTGGGTTTTATTTGAAATGCTGGTGATTAAATTTCCATGAAACTCTGATTTTTAAATTACCGTTTACTTTTCCTGGGGACTTCAGTATACTGGTTTTGATCCTTCTCAGAAGAAAGCAGTTTCTCACCTCTCAGTGGTGTATTTATAGCCAGGTCACTGGAATATACCCTCTCGTATCTGATTGCATAAACATGACTTAAAATAGGACCAAGCTTATCATCAATCCACCCAAACCAGCTCCTTATTCTGTCATTTTTAGCCCCACTTTCCCAGATACTCAGTTTTAACCTCAGAATCATTCCTGACCCTTACTCTTCTTTCCCAACATCTAGTAATCTCCAAGTCATAACTAAAATTTTTCTCAGTATCTCTCCCCCTACTGCCACCTCCACTCTTCCTTTCTATTTTCCATTGCCATCATCTTAGTTCTGGTACTCATTATTTCTAGACCACTGCAATAGTCTTCTAATTGGTCAGCCTTCTTCCCATCTCTCTGCCCCTTCATTGTGTCTTGCACACTACTCAACTGTCCTGCCCCACACTGAAGATCCTCTGAAATCTGACCATTACTCAGCTCCCAGCTTCATTTGCAGCTACCCAAGAGAACCAGACAAAATGGTTTTTTTCATTGTTTCCTGTATAGGCTGCCCATAATCCCAGCTTTGTAATGACACATATAATCCCCCCACCTCCTTTTCCCCTGACCTGAGCCCAAATTCTCCCTCTCCAATAAGCCTTTCTATTTGCTCCAACTAGCATTTGTTGGCTACGTTCCCACTCATCAGGCACTAACCATGTATGCTACATTGTATTATCATTTACTTTTGTTTATCTGCCTGCATTGCTAGAATGTAAACCCATGGAGGGCAAGGATTATGTCTTAAATCTCTTTATCTCCCACTGCCTTGGTAGACAGTAATAGACTAATAGCTGTGAGGACAGACTTCGAAGTGAGACAAACCTAGGTTTGAATTCTGGTTCTGGTCACTTACCAGCTATATGTCTTTGGGCAGGTTACTACATTTCTATTTCCTCATATAGATTAAATAAGAAATATATGTGTGTAATGTACTTAGCACAGAACATGGCACAGAATAATGAATGTGGTAATTATTATTGTAGTAATTATGATCATGTTAAGTGCTCTGTTAATGTTTATTGATCGCCATAATTATGCACCTCCAAGAATTTTGTAATTTATCCCCTTTTCATCAGTCAGATGACTACAGATCCCATATGATAGATAATAGTTCTAGCATTTTTTCTTATAATTGTCAGTAGGCTGTATGGAACTTAAATTTTATTATATGATTTTTTAATTATTGTTTAAAAATGGTTTATTCCAGGGAATTGCTTCACTCATTTATAGTCTTGCCTATTGCAAATAAAGAAGTAAAGAGTTTCTAAAAACAAAATCAAGAAATCTCCATTTTTTGTTAAAAATATTGCTTCTTTTCCAAGAAAGGCATTTTTGCAGCAGAAAATAATATCTGCACATATAAATAAAAACAAACCCATTGTCATTGAGTCGATTCTGACTCATTGTGACCTTATAAGACAGAGTAGAATTGCCCCATAGGGTTTCCAAGGCTGTAAGTCTTTATGGAAGCAGACTGCCACATCTTTCTCCCACGGAGTGGCTGATAGGTTCTAACCACCAACCATTCAGTTAGCAGCCCGGGGCCATTGCACCACCAGGGCCCTTTCTGTACATACAGGGAGAATAAATTTTCACATGAAAAATACTTATAGGAAGTGCTATATCTTAAAAAAGTGACCTTTTTTAATGTCGTATTGTCATGGATTGAATTGTGTCCCCAAAAAATATGTGTGTCAATTTGGCTAGGCCATGATTCCCAGTACTGTATGATTGTCCACACCATTTTGTCATCTGATGTGATTTTCCTATGTGTTCTAAATCCTGTCTCTATGATGTTGATGAGATGGGATTAGTGGCAGTTATGTTAATAAGGCAGGATTCAATCTACAAGATTGGATTGTGTCTTGAGCCAATCTCTTTGGAAATATAAAAAAGAGAAGCAAACAGAGAGACGGGGGACATCATACCACCAAGAAAGCAGCGCCGGGAGCAGAGCACGTCTTTTGGACCCAGGGTCCCTGTGCCTGAGAAGCTCCTAGACCAGGGAAAGATTGATGATAACAACTTTCCTCCAGAGCCAACAGAGAGAGAAAGCCTTCCCCTGGAGCTGACACCCTGAATTTGGACTTCTAGCCTACTAGACTGTGAGAGAATAAACTTCTGTTTGATAAGGCCATCCACTTGTAGTATTGCTGTTACAGCAGCACTAGATAACTAAGACACATATCAAGTAGTCTGTCATTTCAATGTAAATGAATCCATTTATAATAATTAAGATAATCAATAAGAAAAACAAATCCAGTGTTACTTTAAAAACACACACAAATACAGGGAAATACAAAATATTTTAAAACTCCTATTTATTTGACAGCAAGAGTATTACAATACAAATATTGTAAAAGGAGCATTTAAAAAAAACTATAAAAGAATGTCCTATTCATAAATTAACAAAAAGGCAAATAAATTTAGCCTTAGAGTAGAAAACAGCAAGCTGTACCAGCACCCAAATAATCAGGCATCAGAGTGTTCTGGGGACAATATGTCAGCAGCCATTTCCAAGTGGTGGCTGGGGCTTACAACATGACCAGATTTAAACAGAAGAACCGTAGGAGTTTCAGGGTTGTACCTGCACTATCAGAAGGAATATCTGACACCAAATATATTGATTTGACATGGTACAAGGTGACATCATTTGTCATTGACTAATCCAGAATGAAAGATTTGCTCTTTGTCGCCCTGTAAAAGCATGTTTTACAGTCTTTTTATGTTTTGTCAGGGATCATATGCAATGGTCCAAAGAAGAAGAAGAAGAAGCCAGGAAAAAAGTAGAAGAAAACTCAGCTGTGCGAGTCCTTCTGGAAGAGCAAGGTAGCTAACTACATGCTGTAACTCCTGGAGGCAGGCTTTTGAGTTTGACCTTCCACAGATTCAATTCACACCTCAGTCTCTTGTCCTCCTAATTGTGCCATTACTTTGGAGAGTTCTTAGCGTCCACCTATGCCAATTCACTTGTTCCACTTGGGAGAATTCCTAGTTCTTCCAGTGTAGTGGGACCAAGGTTAATGAAACCAATTGTGTATTCACCCTCTAATTGGTCTTTTGGTAGTCATATTATTGCTTTTTCTGGGACGTACACACATACACACAAGGTGGCATTTCAAACAATATATAAAAATAGAACTTTAAAATTCCCTTGCTGTGCTTCTTTTAGTATGCTATTGTACATTTCACTTGGTAGGATCTTCCAACAAATTCAAAATGTTGTTGGTCTTTTAGGATAGACTTAAAGGTTCAGTAAGGATTTTAGGCACTTTTCTTAGAGGCCTTTGATACTTAGAGTTTAATTTAGGTAAAGCCTTGCCAATCTTGAAAAATAGTTTTTAAAAAATTGGCCTAGGTCCTTCTCACCACATAGCCAGGAGCACAAACTTTCCCCAACTTCTGTACCCTCTAGGTAGGATTTTTTTTACCTTATTTTTCTTAAAATGATTTCTCCTTTAGAACAGATTGGTTATTTTTCTTTCTTCTTTTTTTAAAATAGTTTATGAAAGTACTACATACACACAGAAATTAACACAAACCATAAATGAATTCTAACAAAATGAACACACCTATGTAACCAGCACGCACCTCAAGAAACAGAATATTAGCAGTAATCCAGAATCTCCTACATGCCCTTTCCCAGTTACATAACCCTCCTCCCCCACCTCTGCCCCCACAAAGAGCAACCACTATTCTAGCTTCCAGTACCATAGATTTGTTTTTCCAGAACAACTTAGTTCTTGTTATCATTTCTCAGTCACTCTTACAGCAACATCAGTGTAACCGTTAGCTAGTTAGAAGTCTGGCCTTCTGCCTGTTTTTATAAATAAAGTTTTATTAGAACACACATAAACTCATTTTTTTTTTTTACAAAATGTCTATGGCTGTTTTTAAGGTATGACCACAGTTGAGTAGTTTCACCAGAGACCGTATGGCCCGCAAATATTAAAATATATACTATCTGGCCCTTTACAGAAAAAGTTTGTCAGAATTTTGTTTCTAGATTGATCAGCTCTCCTGAAACTCCCCAGGTAAAGATGTTTGCATTCCTCTGTGGAAGCCAAGCATAGTGAAAATCACAAATCTCACCGACAGGTAACTGTTGTTCTGGTGACTTCAGTCTACAATTGAGGCTGAAGTTTGAAGCAAAGGTAGCTGTGGAAACTGAGTTAATGAGACATTAGCTCCCTTGAAGGGGACAATGATGACCTATCTTATCCTCTGGCATCGTTTGCTATTCCTTACAGCTAGTTCTCCTTCCTCATCTTAAGCATTAATGTGTCCTAGAGGGTGGGCAGGAAAGAAGAGCACCTGATCCACAATGGAACCATTCTATTTTTATGAGCTCCAGCCATGCAGTCCTGGAGTAGGATATGGTCAGGGAGTGTTGGGGTTGGATTTGAGGGTGCATACCAGTGGCAATTCTCCTGCTTGCAAATCAGCCAGCACTGCATTCCTTTGCAGAAACTCTGTCACACAGTTTCTGAGGAAGTATAACTTTGCTTCTCTGCCAGCAGCTGCACAGACATATTTTCCACATTACTCAAGCTTCTGCTAGCGGCCACCTGGATGTGACAGAGTCAAGCCCAAACTGGATTAAAAGTTATCTGTCATCTTAATTCATTTCCAGGAAGTTAAAAATTATCCACAGTATATTTCCTGATGATATAAGAAATGAAGGATTTTGTTTTTCACCCTTTTGAATATTTCTCTTTAGAACATGAATAGATGAGCAGTGCTGATAACGTTCTCTTAAAGTGCTCTGTACTGGCTGCCTGTTTTGGCCTATTTATGTTAACAATGAACTTGAGTGAAGCTAATGAGAAGGTTATTTTAGGGCCTTGGAAACCGCAGTAAAGGAAAATGACAGTTCCCACAGAACCATAGTGTGACTGAAATAGAAAGGTGGTGACTGGCTTCTCTCTATAGAAGCAGGAAAAGCAAGCTGGGGAGGATTGACGATACTGCTTTGAAGCATTTGGTTTGCTTATTAGCACGTCCAGCCTCTTTCTGAGCAAGTTTTCTGGCCGCCATGGAGACACAGAACAAAAGATTCCATTTAAAAATGACTCAAAGTGGTAGAGGTTTCTGTTGAGTCCCCTTTGCATCCCCTCTGTAACTCTGCTCAGTATAGCGGACTGCATACATGTCAGGGAACTGATACAGGAAGGAGTGCGCCATGGGAGTCACCGTTTCATCACACTTCAGCAAGGTTGAGCAGAACAGCCATGCTAAGCTGCTGTGAAGGTGGCGAAGAAAACTTCTGTTCTGAGGAACTATCGTGAGCGATGGGGCCTTGGTGTGTACCGTCCAATCAATTCCGACTCATACCAAAAAACCTAAACCATTGCCGTCGAGTTGATTCCAACTCAAAGTAATCCTATGTGACAGAGAAGAACTGTCCCATAGGGTTTCCTAGGCAGTAATCTTTATGGAAGGAGCCATGGTGGCACAGTAGTTAAAGTGCTCGGCTACTAACCGAAAGGTCGGTGCAGGGACAAATTACCCAAAAAGCAAGGTACACACAGGCTTACTTACTAGTCTGTAGTGCACAAAACCCATGTGAAATTGTTCACTACAGATTAGTTAGTAAACACAATTAAAGTAAACACAATTAAGCTCGTGCATACCTTGCTTACTGGTTATCCACTCGTGCGTTGGTGGTTTAAACCCACCAGCCTCTACCCTCTCCGACGGAGGAAGATGTTGCGCTTTACGACTTTACAGTCGTAAAGATTTAACGTCTTGGAAACCCTGCTGGGCAGTTGTACTCTGCTTTATAGGGTGTCTTTGAGTCGAGATCTGCTCAACAGCAACAGGTTTGGGGGATTTTTTAGTATTCTTTATGAGAGCATATCAGCAGGTGTTTTTTTCTGTGGAGCAGCTGATGGATTTGAACTCTGACCTTTCAGTTAGCAGCTGAGCATTTAACTAGTTGCCCCACCAGGGCTCCTTGATGGGACCGTACAGTGAGAGAAAATACCTTCGTAGCCACTCAATCCAGTCTGTGCTAGGGGATGGGACGCAGTGAGGCTTCTGATTTGATATTTAATGTCTCTGATGAATATGGGTCTAGGTGAATCGATCCATTTAAAAGCTCTGCTCCCAAACTTCTCAAGATCTTCAAGGAGGCTTTGACATGGTTCTTCTGCCAGTGCCTCTGTTAACTACAATCTCTTCTTATTTAGAAGATTCCTAAGTCTTTGAAAGCGCCAGTTTTCTCCCATCACAAAGTATTTCATATGCGGATTATTATGCAACATGAGCTCTGTTTATTGACCTTACCTCACTTATTTTAAAGTCACTGGAGGAAGTATTGGGTGTTCTCCCATGCTGGCCAACTCTCCAGCACATTTCTGTAGGTCTCGGTGTATGTCATTTTCTCCTGTCACTCCCATTTCCGATTTCTCACCTCCCGTCTCAGCTGTTGGTGAGAACTGAAGTTAGGAAATACCTTCATAATTCTGAGAATAAGAATTCATTCATCACTAATAATAAAGTGTTTTGCAAAGGGATGGTTACGTTTCATTTCTGTAATTAAAACGTATAATATCTAGGTTCTCATTAGCAATATTTCTTTCAATTAGATTGTCCAGATAAATGATTTTTAAATTCCACATTTTCTTTAGGTAATTTCTTTTAAATTTTATCACAGCCCATATCTCTTTTAAAAGCAGGTTAATTAAGAGGGATGAGAAAGATACTTTTAGCAGTTTTTGAGTTAACATGATTATATTTTATAATTTTCTAAAAACATCTCCAGTGTGTTATATCTCAGCCGGTTATTTACCAAATGTAATGGATTTTTAAAACTTAATAAAAGTAACTGCTATTTTTATTTTAAAATACCCTCGTAAATAACCCCCTACCTAGGGTGAGTTATCTATGTCAAGCAAAATAGTAAAAGAGTCTCATTACACCTTACCTATGTGCATCTTACCATTTGAGAGAATGTCCCATGTGAGAGAAAAAAAAATAGAAAAACTAAATGTTTTGTGTGCTTATAAATTTAGGGTTTAGACTTGTTTATAGGTTTGCTTTAGTTACTTAAAAATTTCATGCAGTGCTCTCAGAAATATACTTTTAATTTCATAACTGTAAGAGTTTTCTTTTATTAGACAAGGAATTTTACCAGGGACACATGGAAATTTCCAACTTTGATAGTTCAGGTATTTACATAATTGATGTGTAAAAATAACTTTAAATTGCTTTTTGTTACATAGCAACTTAGAATAAATTTTCATAATTTGTATTAATCATTATATATGTCAGAGATACGTAAATGGTTTAATTCAGTTTCTTATTTGTGATATTCAGTGTGATTCGGGGTGAATTCTGAATCGTTAAGTATGGTTATTGTGTCATATTCCTTCTTCCCCTCAGCAGTATTGAATTTAATAAGTGACTAATTGAGAAGTTGCTTCACCTGGCTGTGGTTAAACAGATTACTACATCCCTTTTACTGTCTTTGGCATATAGCAATTAACTGTGAATCTGCAGCCTAGCAAAGAAAAAGGAAAAAATGCTCCTCCAAGAAGAATTTATTATTAGTATACCTGTTTAGAAGGTCAGTTAGATAAGATGAAGAAAGGACCGTTTTCTCTACATTATATTCTTCTGTCATTATTGACCTGAACTTGTGGTGAATTAACAGCAGGTTGAGACTAAGTTTTTCACTTCTAGTCCCTTGTTATCACAGACACTCTCGCAGTTCAGGAAATTGTCTGTTGTCTCATAATCATAATTATGATGAGTTTGATTGAGCTTCTGTAGGGCCTCCCAAGGTGTCACACATTACTGGGAACCTATGGAGTTCACAGCATTGATTGGAGATATTGCAAAATCAGAAAGCAGAAAATAGGCAAGGGGCGGGAGGGAGGGCAGCCTGTTAGACTTTTCTCCAGCCCATCCATCTTCTCCATCTTCTCTGTTCTATATCTGTCCCACAAACCTATCTGTTCTCATAGAACATTTTATGTTCCCATTGCTTATCATCATTTCATCATATGATCTTGCATAGTTTATATTTTATGTAGTTCAATGAATGATGTTTAGTTAATTCTGTATTTCTGATCTGTTTTAATGAAGCTTAATGCCAGTCAGTATTAGTTTTACAATTTGCTTACAATGATTATACGTCACGCTGGAGTTTTCATTTCAACTTGATGCTTCATAATTTAGACAAAAGTGCAGAATCAGAAAAACAGACATTATTTTCAGAAGTATTTTGGAAGGGATTAATATTGACTTTGTTAGGAAGGCAGTGTAATTTAAAGGTTAAGAGCAAGAGCTTCGGAGTCCAACAGACTTGTTCCAGGTCCTGGCTCTGCTACTAGCTGAGTGACCTTAGGGAAATTTTTATCTCCTCTAATTTTTAATTGAGAGACCTCATGGCACAGTGGTTAAAGTGCTCAGCTGCTAACTGAAAGATCGGCGGTTCGAACCCACCATCTGCTCCAAGGGAGAAAGATGTGGCGGTCTGCTTCCATAAAGATTTCCAGCCTTGGAAATCCTATGGGGCAGTTCTACTCTTTTCTGTAGGGTCACTATGAGTCAGAATGGACTCCATGGCAATGGGTAGGAACCTTTAATTTCTTCATCTATAAATTGTAATAATCATATGCTGATCTCAGAGTATTGTTAGGATTAAATAGAAAAATAAAATCCAAGTAAAGCATTTGACGTAGTGTCTGGCACATAATAAACACTCAATATGTATTATTGTTATTATTTTTAATGCTGTCATTATTGGCATAATGATTTATGGAATTGTTTAATTGTTTTCTCCTAATTCCTGGGTTGGAGATACTTGAGAAAGTGATCTTGAAAGTATATACACTAGTAGATCTTGACCATTGTCTTCTAATAGTTGTTGTTAGGTGCCATCGAGTTGAGTTTTGACTCCTAGTGACCCCAAGTGACAGAGTAGAACTGCCCCTTAGGGTTTCCTAGGCTGTAATCCCTACAGAGACACAGCCCTGGTGATGCAGTGGTTAAATGGCTGCTAACCAAGAGGTCGGCAGTTCGAACCCACCAGCCACTCTGCAGGAGAAAGATGTTGCAGTCCACTTTTGTAAAGATTTACAGCCTTGGAACCCCTGTGGGGCAGTTCTCCTCTGTCCTGTAGGGTCGCTATGAGTCAGAGTCAACTTGATGGCAGTGGGTTCGGTTTTGGTTTTGGTAATCTTTATGGAAGCACAATGCCAGGTCTTTTTCCCCTAGGAGAGCTGCTGAGTGGGTTCAAACCCAACCTTTCAGTTAGCACCGGAGCACTTTACCGATTGTGCCGCCAGGGCTCCTTCTAATAGTAACCAGGTCCTTTTTAAAGATTGCTTAGGCTAGGGTTGAGTTTACATGCTTAATATATGTGGTATCTGCCCCAGATTGCAGTCGCCTCACTATAGGTTCATTTTCTTTATAAATTGTAAAAACTAAAACAGTAGTACAGCCTCATGTTTAAAATATAAGTATGATCCAAACTTTTATAGTTTGTAGAACTGATAATGTTCTTCATAAATTCATGGAGTTTAATAGGAAAGTACATAGAATTTTTTAAACATAAATAGGCTTTAAAAATACTCTAGTTCAACCTCCTCATTATAGTTTCTCTACGTGAAGAAACTATGTAGGCAAATTAAATGAAGAATTCAGTTAAAATTCTTTATCTTTGTGTAAGATGTAGGCAAAACTTTATAAAAGAAACAACCACCTAATAATCATTAAATTGCTACCATCATTCCAAATTTTCTTCTGATTGTAATGAATGGATATAAAATACATTTTACAGAGTTGCAATCAACATATATAGCATTCTTTGTGACTGTTTTCTCTCAATATTATTATACTTTAATTTTTCATTGTCATATTAGCTTACCTCGTTTTGATGTGCTATAGTTTGCTTCCTCATCCTATGTTGTTGGGCATTTGAGCTATTTCCCACTTTTTCTTATTATAAATACAACAGCTAAGAACGTCTTTACTTCAGGTTACCCCCTCCCCCAATTAATTCTTAGGGGAATAGTTCCACAAATTAATCAAGATATAGTATTATATTCTAGTTACTGTTTGGATCAAATTCACTTTGCAAGTAGCTTGGTATTGGAAACTCAAATATTAGCCCAAGACCATTGCCATCGAGTCCGACTCATAGTGACTCTATAGGACAGAGTAGAACTACCCCCATAGGGCTTCCAAGGAACAGCTTGTGGATTCAAACTGCTGAGCTTTTGGTTAGCAGCCAGGCTCTTAACCACTGTGCCACCAGGGCTCCTCAAATACTAGATATTTAACTAAATGTAGGTCTTCTCAGATGCCTGCTTTTTATTAGACTGAGAATCTTTTACCAACATGGCATGAGATACAAAGATAGTTTTTAAGGTAAAGGAAGAAGAGAAAAGGTGCAAGAAGACCCTGGGAAAATTTTCTAGTTCCTTCTGAGTCTGATTTTCAGAATGTTGTTTTGTTTTCATGCACAGTATAATCAGGTTCAATAATTAAAAGTAGACATAGAACTATTTTAAAGATAAATATACAACATTTTTAGATTAACCATAAATAGGCTTCCTTCCATTAGTGCAGATGTGAACATGTGTTTTTGACTTCAACATAACATAATTCTTTTGTTACAGAGATCCACTTTCATTTCTCAACCCTTACATACAGATGGGAGTTTGTCTTTATAGCAGTCCTGCTGCCAGATACAATTCAGCCTTGATGGGAAGGAAGTCTTGTGGCCAGATGGGTGGAGATCCATGGTACAAGGCCATAAAGATAAAAATGGAAAGAAGAAAAGGAAAACTAAAGGGTTCAGGACAGGGCTCTGAGAACAAAGATAAACGTGACTGTAGACAACTGCTTGTTCTGAGGGTAGGGGCTTCTTTTCAAGTTATGAAGGAAATGAGTTTTTATTTTTATTTTAGTTCAGTTTATTTTTTAATCGATAGTAGATTCACATGGATCACACTTCAAATGAATATTCTCCCTCAAACTCTGGTCCTCAGCCACTCAGTGCCTCTCCCTGGAGGCAACCAGTATTACTAATTATGTGATTATCCTCACGGAAGTATTCTGTACATATACAAACAAATATATAAGTGTGGTTTGTACACAAATGGTTGCATAATACACTTTTGTACACTTTGCTTGTTTATCTAATGCTAAATCCTGGAAATTGTTCTATATTAATAGAAGGCTTTTTCATTCTTTGAAAGTACTTTTAAAATGTCATGTGTCCACATTGGGTGAAAGTAATCCCTAACCCAAGGATTAGACCTGGTGCATAATAGTATCTAAGTAATTTTTGTTGAATGAACAAATGAGTGAGTGAATTAGTTATGTTATTAATTTAAGGTACAGATAGCAAGAGGCAGTAAGATAAGAATTGCCTGGAGCCCTGAGACTGTTGGCCTAACCCTGACCCAGGGATCCAGGGAAATCTAAGGGATGACATCACAAAATGCATATGGGTTTTAAGAAGGCATCAGAAATTCTTTTTAAGACTTCATGTTGGGAGATGTCAGTTGGGAAGAGATACCTCTGGAGGTGGAAGGAAGAATGAAGTCGTGGGCAGACCCCTGGACTCCAGGAGTCAGGAGAGGAGGTTCTGGTTTTGAGGGTGTCCTTTTTCTTAAATAATGAGAAACCCACAGGTTATTAGTAAAAATATGATTATTAAGATTCCAGGATTAGACTGCAGAAAGTAGTTTGCAAAGATCATTCCCACAAAAATTTATTAGCCAAACTATTAAAACAGAAGCAGACTTAATGGGAGTGGGACTACATATGCCACAAAGCAACATATTTTGAAAGAATTAAAAACCTAGTTGTTTTAACCTCTTAGAGGTAAAAAGAGAAAATCATCAAATAAATGAAAGTTATTATAATAATATTATTATTGTTAGGAGCTGCCGAGTCAATTCTAACTCATAGTGAACATGTGTACAACAAAACAAAGCGTCCGTCCTGTGCCATCCTCACAATCTTTGGTATGTTTGAGCCTGTGGTTGGAACCTCCGTCTCAGTCCATCTCACTGGGGGTCATCCTCTTTTTTGCTGACCTCTACTTTACCAAGCATGATATGCTTCTTCAGGGACTGGTCCCTCCTGATAACATGTCTAATGTAAATGAAACAAAGTCTTGCCGTCCTTGAGTCTTAAGGAGCATTCTGGCTATATTTCTTCCAAGACAAATTTGTTCATTCTTCTGGCAGTCCGTGGTCTATTCAATATTCTTCGCCAACACCATAATTCAAAGGCATGATTCTTCTTCAGTCTTCCTTATTCATTGTCCAGCTTTCATATGCATATGAGGTGATACCATGGCTGGGCCAGGCACACCTTAGTCTTCTTAGTCTTGCTTTTTAACACTTTGAAGAGGTCTTTTGCAGCAGATTTGCCCAATGCAATGCGTCATTTGGTTTCTTGACTGCTGCTTCCATGGGCGTTCATCCAAGTAAAATGAAATCTTTGACAACTTTAATCTTTTCTCGGTTTATCATGAGGTTGCTTATTGGTCCAGTTGTGACAATTTTTGTTTTCTTTAGATTGAGGTGTAATCCATACTGAAGACTGTAGTCTGATCTTCATCAGTAAGTGCTTCAAGTCCTCTTCACTTTCAGCAAGCAAAGCTGTGTCATCTGCATAAGGCAGATTATTAATGAGTCTTCCTCCAATCCTGATGCCATGTTCTTCTTCATATAGTCCAGCTTCTCGGATTATTTGCCCAGCATACAGATTGAATGATACAACCCTAACACACACCTTTTATGATTTTAAACCACGCAGTATCCCCTTGTTCTGTTCGAATGACTACTTCTTGGTCTATGTACAGGTTCCTCATGAGCACAATTAAGTGTTCTGGAATTCCCATTCTTTGCAATGTTATGCATAATTTTTTTATGATCCACAGTTAAGTGCTGTTGTGTAGTCAATAAAATACAGGTAAACATCTTTCTGGTATCCTGTGCTTTCAGCCAAGATCTATCTGACATCTGCAATGGTATCTGTCATTGCACGTCCTCTTCTGAATCCAGATTGAATTTCTGGCAGTTCCCTGTCAATGTACTGCAGCAACTGTATTTGAGTTATCTTCGGCAAAATTTTACTTGCATGTGATATTAATGATATTGTTTGATACTTTCCGCATTCTATTCAAGCACTTTCTTTGGAATGGGCACGAATATGGATCTCTTCCAGTCTGTTGGCCAGGTAACTGTCTTCCAAATTTCTTGGCATAGATAAGTGGGCACTTCTAGTGTTGCATCCATTTATTGAAGCATCTTAATTGGTATTCTGTCAATTCTTGTAGCCTTATTTTTCTGCCAATGCCTTCAGTGCAGCTTGGGCATCCTCCTTCAGTACCATCGGTTCTTAATCATGTGTTACCTCCTGAAATGGTTGAATGTGGATCAGTTCTTTTTGGTACAGCGACTTTGTGTATTCCTTCCATCGTCTTTTGATGCTTCCTTCATCTTCAATTTTTTGCCCAGAGAATCCTTCAGTATTGCAGTTTGAGGCTTGACTATTTTCTTCAGTTTTTCAGCTTGAGAAATGGCAAATGTGTTCTTCCTTTTTGGTTTTCTAACTCCAGGTGTTTGCACGTTTCATTATAATACTTTGTCTTCTTGAGCCACCCTTTGAAATCTTCTGTTCAGCTCTTTTGCGTCATCATTTCTTCCTTTTACTTCAGCTACTGTACATTCCAGAGCAAGTTTCAGAGTCTCTTCTGACATCCATTTTAGTCTTTTCTTTCTTTCCTGTCTTTATAATGACTCCTTGCTTTCTTCATGTATTATGTCCTTGATGTCATCTCACAACTCTTGGTTTTCAGTCATTAGTGTTCAGTGCATCAAATCTGTTCTTGAGATGGTCTCTAAATTCAGGTGGAATATTTTTAAGGTCGTGCTTTGGCTCTCATGGGCTTGTTTTAATTTTCTTCAGCTTCAACTTGAACTTGCAAATGAGCAGTTGATGATCTGTTCCGCAGCCACTGACCTTGTTCTGACTGATGATTTTGAGCATGTAATAGTCTCTTTCCACAGATGTAGTCAATTCGATTTCTGTGTATTTCATTCAGCGAGGTCCATGTGTATAGTCATCATTGATGTTGTTGATAAAAGGTATTTCTGATGAGTAAGTTGTTGGTCTTTCAGAATTCAGTCATGCAATCTCTGACGTTGTTTCTGTCACCAAGGCCATATTTTCCAAGTGCTGATCCTTCTTTGTTTCTGACTTTCGCATTCCAATCACCAGTAATTATCAATTCATCTTGACTGCATGTTTGTTCAATTTCAGACTGCAGGAGTTGGTAAAAATTTCAATTTCTTCATCTTTGGCATTAGTGGTCAGTGTGTAAGTTTTAATAA
Organism: Trichechus manatus latirostris; assembly: GCF_000243295.1. Taxonomy (NCBI): domain Eukaryota; kingdom Metazoa; phylum Chordata; class Mammalia; order Sirenia; family Trichechidae; genus Trichechus; species Trichechus manatus. The sequence continues at coordinate 12,921,101 of NW_004443973.1, forward strand.
TAGTCATATTAACTGGCCTTCTTTGTAGACATACGGATATTACCCTATCACTGACAGCATTGTACTTCAGGATAGATAGATATTCTTTTTAATGATGAATGCAACGCTGTTCCTTCCTCTTTAGTTTGTCTTTCCCAGCATAGTAGACCATAAAAAAACAAACCTGTTGCCATTGAGTCAATTCCGACTCATAGCGACCCTATAAGACAGAGTAGAACTGCCATGTAGGGTTTCCAAGGAGCACCTGGTGGATTTGAAAACTGCCGACCTTTTGATTAGCAGCCGAACTCTTAACCTCTACGCCACCAGGGTTTCCATAGTAGACCATGTGATTGCCCAATTCAAAATGGCCAATACCAGTCCATTTCAGCTTACTAATGCCTAGAATATCGATCTTCAAGCCTTCCATTTCATTTTTGACAACTTCCAATTTTTCTTGATTCATACTTCATAATAATATTAGAGTTATTCAATAGCAAATATAATTTTTATAAATGATTAAATAATGTATGTAATATATTTAATATTTAATTATTAAATATATTTAGTCATTAAAATAGTAACTAAGTGAATATATAATTCATAGTAAAATAGACTGATCTTTAAGCATTCCATTTCTTTTTTGACAACTTCCAATTTTTCTTGATTCATACTTCATGATAATATTAGAGTTATTCAATAGCAAATATAATTTTTATAAATGATAGTGTATGTAATATATTTAACAATATTTAATTATTAAATATATTTCATCATTAAAATAGTAACTAAGTGTAAATTAATTCATAGTAAAATAGATCTCTTTTTTCTTTTCTCTTTAGTTAAGTATGAGAGTGAAGCTAGTAAATATTGGGACACATTTTACAAGATTCATAAGAATAAGTTTTTCAAGAATCGTAATTGGCTGTTGAGGGAATTTCCTGAAATTCTTCCAGTTGATCAGAAAACTACAGAGAAGGCGGGAGAATTATCATGGGATCATGTAAAAACTAATGCAGCAAGTTGTTTCTCAAGAACACACGGCCCTAATGTGCCTGAAGAAAAAGATCATTACAAGAAAAATTCTGGCTCGTCAAATGGTCAAAGCAAAGCAAGATCTAATTTTTCCAACTCAGACTCTGAAGAGCACAGAAAAGGACCTCTGAAGACTGACTTGTTTCCTGGTAGCAATGCCACTTTCAGAGTACTGGAGGTACTGCACTCCAGGGGCAATGACAGGAGGCGGCAAATCATTTTACATTCCATATTATTTTATTAATGGTCCAGGTTTTTCCAGATGGAAAATGATCAAATCTGACTAAATAAGTGTTCGATTTACTTTTGTGCATAACGAATATTTATGAGACTCGTGTCTTTAATCAGTCAAGTTTAAGTTTATGGTTTTAATTTTGTTTTGTTTTTTAATTTGTTTAATTCCCAACTTGAGGGCACTTTTAAGTACTAAAAAAGTTTTGGCCTTAATCTCTCTCTTTCTCTCTCCTCTTTCTATTATTACCCCTTTTTAGGTGAAATAGAAATAAGTGAGATATATAATTTGCTATACTCAAGTGTCAACCTTGGTTTTCTATTTTTAAAAATAAATCTTTCTTTCTGATTATAAGGGTAGTATAGAAACCCTGGTGGTGTAGTGGTTAGGAGCCACAGCTGCTAACCAAAAGGTTGGCAGTTCGAATCCACCAGGCGCTCCTTGGCAACTGTATGGGACAGTTCTCTGTCCTGTAAGGTCGCTGTGAGTCAGAATTGACAGCAGCAGGTTTGGTTTTTTTGTTTTTGTAGATAGTTACAGAGAATCTGCAAAATAGTAAATAAGATAAAAGATATTATTCATAGTCCCACAAACAAGGGACTTAATGACTGTTAACATTACTGATATTCTGTCCTTTTATTTATACTGTTTTATATAGCTGAGCTGCTGTATGTGTATTTTTGGGTTTTGTTTTGTTTCTATTTAACATTATACCATAAGTACTTTCCTTATTTTTAAGGATTCTATATAGACATTTTTCATGGCTGCAAAATATTTTACCATGTGGAATGCTATAATTTACTAATGTATTTTCACATTACTGGGCATTTAAATTGTTCAGGTGTTCTGCAGCAAATGTCTTTGTGGATAGACTTTAGCTGCATTTGTTTTATTGTCTTAGTTTAGATTCACTAGCTTGTAATTTATGAAAATTGTTGATGCTCTTAAAACAGATTGACAAATTGCTTTCTAAAAAGTTGTACTTATACCAGTTCCATAGCAGTGTATATAGTTCATCCATTCTCATTGGCTTGAATATTGTTATTTTAGTATTTTCTGCTTTGGTAGACAAAAAATTGTATCTTATTTTAATTTGCATTCCTTTGATTGTAAACAAATAAGATAGTGTTTAAAATGTTTAGAAGCCATTTGTACTTCTTTTGTTTTCTGTCCGTTTATTTCCTTTGAGCATTTATCTGGTTTGGGTTTTTTATTTTGGTTTATTTTTGAGCTTTACCCTTTATTGTATTTATTGCACATATTTTCTTCACAGTGTGTCAGTCACCTTTTAATTTAGTTGAGGCTTTGTTGTGCAGAAGTTTTAAATATTTCCATAGTCAAATTTCCCAGTATTATTCTTTGTGATTTATTCCATTGCTTTTGAATTTAGAAAATTCTTCTCTACCTAGAGATCTGGTGCATTTCTTTTAGTTTGTTTTTTATTATTTTTAATAGAAAATCTGACATTGGTGAGAAAAATGTAACCTTATTTTCATGATATTTGTTTCTTCTTTTGGTTTTAGGTTGGCTGTGGTGCTGGAAATAGTGTCTTTCCAATTCTGAACATCTTGCAGTGAGTTTTAGAGCTTTCGCCTACAGGGTTTTACATATGTATGGGATGTTAAAAAATTCTGGAAAAATGTCATGTATATGCCAGTAGTGTTCTTATTTCTCGCATAAACAATAAGTAGGCAAATTTCAACAGAAATGTCTTAATGTTAGTGGCTAATTTCATGTGAACTAGAAATTTCTCTGAAAATAGACCTTGGCAACTGTAATAATCTCTCATGGGAGATCACCATGGTTGAAGTCGTTTTTAAGCTTGTGTTTGTGTGGATGAGAGAATAAAGAAAGAGAAGAGATTTGATTCTTCCACTAAGCTGTGAATTGCTAAATTTTAGAGATTTGTTTGCTCCTACAGGATTCTTAGGTGTCACTTTATACAGAGAATTGAGTTTAAAGCTTACACTTTAACCTTCATTTTATTTCATCATCATTTTTGGAGTAACACCCAGTATAAAACCTCTGCCTGTCAAATGATTGCATCTAGGGTGGAAATAATTTGGAGGTAACAGCAACTAATCCCCAAGATTTAAAAAAAGCAGAATAAATGCTAGGGACAGAGTTCATCTGACCCACCCTTCCTGTTCACCACCTTACCTATATTTTTTAGTATTTTCAAGATGATGAAGACACTTAACACCTTGCAGAACTTTTTCAAACACCTTTTAACTATAGCTGGTCTGTCAAGTTTTATTCTGATATTTTTACATTTACCCATAGCTTTCACATTTTTCCATTCTAAAATCAGCATAAGCATATTGCAAAGCACTTGAAAATTGGAGTAAAAGGGGGAAAATTCATCCATCACCCTAACATAGCCATTGATAGAATTTTTGTTGTATTTCTTTTCAGTCTTTTCTTTATGCATTTCTTTAAATTTAATGATGCTATTTTAAAAAAAAACTTTTCATTATGAAAATTAAAAAAAAAAGCAAACACAATATGGTTGCCATGGAGTCGATTCCAACTTGTAGCGACTCTGTAGGACGGAGTAGAACTGCTCCATAGGGTTTCTGAGGAGCCGCTGGTGGATTCAAACTGCCGACGTTTTGGTTAGCAGCTGAGTTCTTAAGTATCCAGAAAAGTAAAGAGTAGTACAATGAATTCCCATATCTCGCCCACTTCAATTCAACAATTATTAACATAATGCCAACATCATGATACTTTCTTCCTAAATATTTTGGATGTATCACCAAAAAATGAAGATATTATCCAGTATTATTACAAACCTAACATAATGGTTAGGTTTGTAATAATACTGAATAGTAATTCCCTAATATCATCTAATAACCATTTAAAGCAGCCAGATACAATGATGCTGGCAGATTTGCAGTTCTGTATGACCTTTCTCTTTTTGTATTTTTTTCCTTTCTAGTTTCTGGCAGGAATTTCCTTTTCCCTTATTCCATAGGGTTCCAGCCCCCTGGTGATCTCTGAACTTATTTATAATACATATAAATATAGTACATTGGCAGTTGATTATGTGTATCATAAGACTTTTGACTCATCTTAAAGTATTGGCGTATCATTTCTTTGTCTTGCTTCTCCAACCACTGTTTATATCGCTTGAGGTAGCAACCGTGTGTTGTCCTCGTCTGATTTTCCAGGTTGCCTAGAACATGCAATAAAGATAGTTAGAGCCAATATATATCTCATTCTGCACTTGTGAGTTGTATTTTTCCCTGCCTACTTCTCCCTCCAACTAGCAGTTGCAAGCTCTTGCCTCCTAATTCCCTGACTCTTTATTTCTTCACTGCCTTTTTTTTCCCCCTCATATCCATGTCTTAAAAATCATTGCAGCTCAATAACCTGAGCTAATTAATTCATCTTTAAAAGACAGCTAGTGATTCTAGCCTTCCAAAGGGAGGCTTAGGCTTTTTTTTTTCCTCCTCCTAAGAAATTGTGTTTTATTACTTTTGGAGAGTATAGGATTAATGTTTTACATTTTCAGGATAGTTTACCATAATTAGGCCTCTGGAATTGAGAGGTCATATCATTCTCCAAGGATCATTTAATTCTTAAGCCCCCTGCCAAGAGAGTGCTTGGTGGTGTGGTGGTAGATTCTAGTGATATTTACACCTGTTCGCTGGGAGAAGGGCCAACGCAGTCAGCTGACTTTACAGAAAGGCTCTGGAAAGTCATTGGGTGGTCACAAGACCTCAGCTTGGGCTGCTGATGCCGTGGGAATTCAGTCTCAGAGGTCATGCTGCCACCCTGCTAGGACACATGGCAAATGGCACATGCTTTCCTTTAGCTACTAGACTGTTCTATACCTGGTGGGTGTTCAGTAACTACTGCCCGAAGGCAGACTGCATCCACCTTTCATAATGAACTAGATGTACCAGTGTCCAGAAAAGCATTTTGAGTTCCATAGAAGTTTTTACAGAACCATATTAATTCTTAAGTTCCTGGAAGGCGGTAGCAGATCTTTAATAATTTGAATAATAGTAACAACAACAGTAATAATGGCTAACATTTATTGGGAAACTCTGGTGGCATAGTGGTTAAGAGCTACAGCTGTTAACCAAAAGGTCAGCAGTTCGAATCCACCAGCCACTTTTAGAAACCCTACGGGGAGGTTCTACTCTGTCCTGTAGGGTCACTATAAGTTGGAATTGACTCAACAGCAACTGATTTGGGGTGTTTTTTTTTGGTAACATTTACTGAGTGCTTACTCTGAGCCAGGCAACTTTCTAGAAACTTTACTTGTATTAATTCAATTCTCACAATAGACTTAGATACCATACTTATCTCTATTTTAAAGATGAGGAAACAGAGCTACAGAGAAATTAAATAACTATCCCAAGGTCACACAACTAAGTGGTGGAGCCAGGATTCAAATCTCAGGTAATCTGGCTCCAGAGCCCTTACCCTTAGCTATTACACCATATAGTGCTGTACACATCCAACTGCTAACTGAGAACGTTTCAAACACATGTGACCACCTGGCAAATTATGGGTCACAAATATATGGATTTCATAGGAAACAACAAGGCAAGATACTGAATATAAAACACTTGTTTTTATACAGGATAGAGGCGTTAAGACCAACCTGTGTAAAGTTTGAACTTTGATTCGTACTGGTCACCTCTTCATAACCAAATCCTGTTCATCATACTTTAACTTATTTAGACAGATCTTGAATGCAATCCCCTAGTGCCACAGAATAAATGAGTTATATGTAAACATGATATTTATCAATGAGTACCATTTAAGAGTATAATCTAACCCTGGGTGATACTTTGCTAAAAGCATACTTATGCTTGTATTACATATTTATTTAGAAGCCCTCCCTGCTTAAAATGCCTCTTGAATCAAATTAAAAGTTCTAATTATGTGCTTCAAGGTCTGCTTCTGTATCCTGCAATAGGCCGCCTTGGGTCAACTCCGCTTCTCATCCCTGGCATGTGACTCCTACCTCTACATCCTTACACCATTTTCCCTTCTCCCCACTTAACAATGCCATCCTCCTTCAATCTTTTAAGGTTTACACTTGAGGGCACCTGCCCTATCCACACCCCTGTAGAAGTTGTATAAAACTAATCATGTCCCCAACTAGACTATATAATCCACAAGAGCCGGAACCATACTTAGGATTACTGTTTAATGACCTACTGACTTCTCTATGATTCAGACATGGTATGAGGTAACATGACATAAAATTATCTACATTTTGTTAAAAAAAAAAAAAAAAACTAAGTTCTCAGACAGGTAAATTCACAGAGCTAATTAGTGCCATATCCAGGATTCAGACACAGGTCTGTTTGCCTCTAAAACCCATACTCTTACTATCTTAGTAGACAATTTTATTTACTATTTTATGTTCTTGGCACATGGATGAGGTTCAATAAATGCTTGACAACTTGAAAGGATAACTAAGAATTATTACATTATTGTTTTATTTATTTTTATTGTGCTTTAGGTAAAAGTTTATAGCTCAAGTTAATATCTCATACAAAAATTTATGCACATATTGTTTTGTGACATTAGTTGCAGTCCCTACAATGTGACAGCACATTCCGCCTTTCCACCCCGGGTTCCCTGTGTCCATTCAGCCAGTTCCTGTCCCTTCCTGCCTTCTCATCCTTCCTCTGGACAGGAGCCGCCCATTTGGTCTCGTGTATCTGATTGAGCTAAAAAGTACATTCCTCATGAGTATTATTTTTTTGTTTTATAGTCCTGTCTAATCATTGTCTGAAGAGTGGGCTTCAAGAATGATTTCAGTTCTGGGTTAAAAGAGCATCCGGGGGCCATAGTTTTGGGGGTTCCTCCAGTCACTGTCAGACCATTAAGTCTGGTCTTTTTACGTGAATCTGAGTTCTGCCCCACACTTTTCTCCTGCTCCGTCCTGGACTCTCTGTTGTGTTCCCTGTCAGGGCGGTCATTGGTGGTAGCCAGGCACCATCTAGTTCTTCTGGTCTCAGCCTGGTGGAGCCTCTGGTTTATGTGGTCCTTTAGTGTCTTGGGCTAATATTTTCCTTGTGTCTTTGGTTTTCTTCGTTCTCCTTTGCTCCAAGTGGGACGGGACCAACTGATGTCTTGGATGGCTGCTCACAAGCTTTTAAGAAGACCCCAGTCACCACTCACCAAAGTGGGGTGCCGAACATTTTCTTAGTAAACTTTGTTATGCCAGTTGACCTAGCTGTCCCCCAAAACTATGGTCCCCAGGCCCCAGCCCCAGCTACTCTGTCCCTCAAAGTGTTTGGATGTGTCTAGGAAACTTTTTAACTTTTGCTTTGGTCCAGTTGTGCTGACTTCCCCTGTGTTCTGTGTTGTCCTTGCCTTCACCAAAGTTAATCCTTGTCTACTATCTAGTTAGTGAATTGCCCTCTCCCTCCCTCCCCACCCTCGTAACCATCAAAAAATGCTTTTTTTCTGTTTAAACCTTTTCTTGAGTTCTTACAATAGTGGTCTTGTACAATATTTGTCCTTTTGTGACTAATTTCACTCAACATTGTTGTTTTTATTATTTTTAGAAGTTATACTTCCATGCTGTTAAAAATATATGTATATGATATCCGTTTATGCCCTTGAAGATAGTGCCCTCTCAGGGCATCAGAGCCCCAGAGGCAAATGAGTTGTACAGCCCAGGAGGGTGTGGGGGCTGGGGACTGTACCAGGTGACACTGTCAGAGGGGGTGACACCAAAATGACTGTTAAGTTTTTGTGCAATGTTCCAACAGAAATTTATTATTTTTTATAAAAATATCCCTATAGTTAGTCATAACAACAAAAAAATATTTCATAAGCCCAGCTTACATGTATCAATATACCTAGAAGGCTAAAACTCTATGCTAATATACTTTTTTTTTTTTTTTTAATATCTTATTGTACTTCAGGTGAAGGCTTACAGAACAGATAGTTTCTCATGTAACAGTAACACACATGCTGTTTTATGACATTGGTTAACAACCCCACAACATTTTAACCCTCTAAATTATCAACTTTTTTTTTTTTTTTGGTGAAAATACACATAGCCAAAGATACGCCATTTCAAAAATTTTTTTACATACACATTTAAGTGACATTGACTACGCTCTTCTAATTGTGCTGTTATTCTCACTTAAGATGAAGCTTACAGGACAAAATAGTCTCCCATTTAACAGTTACTACAAATGTTGCCCTGTGACAATGGTTAACAATCTCACAACACATCAACAATATCCTTACTCTACTTTGTGTTCCCTATCATCATATGCTAATATACTTTTTGAAACTTCTAATGCTCTCTGGTCAGAGCTGTCATCATTACCCAATTATAGTGACACTTTGAATCACATGGTTTGGTCTGCATGCGCTACTAGCACTCGCTGTTGTTTTCCATTACTGCTGGTGTTTTTGTGGTCTCTGATTTTGTCCATTTTTCTGGTTTTTTAGGTACAATATTGTGGTAATTAGCTTGGGGGAGTGATAACATGAGTTACTGCACTGGGTGACACCAACCCTAGTGATGCCACTGGGAATGAAGCATTAGGGTACACAGGGCTCTGAGAGTCCTTGAAGAAGGAAAGAACTTGACTAAACAAAGAGTACACGCTGGCTGGAGGCAGAGATGAAAGAGTGCCTGTGGTGGGAGGAAGAAGGAGCAGAGCTGGTGGATGGCCTGGAGCTTTCCTCTGTGGGGATGGGAGGGGATACAAGGCAGGTATCAGATCTAAATAATGGAGGGCCTTAAAACCCGGACAGGAATTTGAAAGTCACCCTGTAATTAATGGTAAGTCCTTGAGACAGTGCTGGTTCAGAAGCAACATGAAGGCAACCATACACCAGTATAGGCAACCATATTTACAAACAGGAAATGACAAGCGAAGTGTCATCTAAAGTTCTAGTAAAGAAATACCTATTAACAAGTCAGACCTACAGTTTCCTTTCTTCTGAAGTTTGAATATATCTGGACTCTAGACTTAAATATTTCTTCCATTTTCATAGGAATGTGCCAGGCTCCTTCCTTTATTGTTGTGATTTTGCTTCTGAAGCTGTGGAGCTAGTAAAGGTATGCCTTGTATTTTCTTTAAGAAGATCCCATGTGAGACTCTTATTTGCTGTTGAAGTGATTCTTTTGAAATGTTTCTGGGCCAAATGTTATCTATGACCATTTTTAACAGAGCTTTTACTGTTTCTGGGAATCGTATCATCAACTGATGCCTGACATACTGCCCTAAACAATAGAAGTTGTTTTTAATTTAACAGATCTCAAGGGACTGGTACACTGAGAAAAGCCAATAGCATACGGGAGATGACCAGGAAGAGTACTGGCCCACAAACTGATGGTTCAGCTATCTTTACTATCAGATAAAGGCCAAACAGAACTTGTTTAAGCTCAGAAGCTAATTAAAATTAGTCAAGTTAATATCCCCCCACCAAAAAATATTGTTATTCAGTTACCTCATATATGGTGGTCTTATTTATATTTGTATATTTAGAGCCTTACACACAGTCTGACACATAGTAGGCACTCACTAAATTCAAGTCTTTAAAAAAAAAGAAAATCCAGCAGACATATGATGCAAATCTAAAATATCCTAGACTGTAAGGAAAACAGTGGGGAACCTGAACTTGTTTGACAGATCTCTGAATGCTAGTGAGCATTACCTTAGAATGAAGCAGTAATTTTAGGAAATGCAAAAGGGAAGGAAATTTTACTAACAAAATGTGTAGTAAACACATGGAACTTATTTTCTGATGATAAGAGTAAGAATTATTCGTTGTAGACATTTTCTAAAATGCCAAAAAATCTGCAGGGGAAGATAAAATTTACCTGTATCACATTTCCTATGAGTCCCTGGGCAGCACAAATGGTTAAGTACTAGACTACTAACTGGAAGGTTGGAGGTTCAGACTTACCCAATGGCACCTCAGAAGTAAGGCCTGGCAATCTGCTTCCAAAAGATGACAGCCTTGAAAACTCTATGGAGCAGTTCTACTCTGCACGTAAGGTGTCACTATGAGTCAGAAATGACTCAACGGCAAACTAACAACAACAACGCACTTCCTAGGGTAAATCATTGCTAATGTTTTGGTATATCCTAGTGTGTTTGTAGGCAAGTTGTGTGTGTGTGTAAATGTGTGTGCACTCTAGTGTGATTTTTAAAAATAATAGCTTTGTTGAGTTCATGTACTTAAAATTCACGCTTTTTAAGTATACATTTCAGTTGTTTTTAGGATATTCAGAGTTGTGCAATCATCACCACTATCTAATTTTGATTGATTATGGCATATTTTTATTTTAAGCCAAAGGAGGCACTGAAAAGGCAGTGAGGGAGAGAGCTGAGGACCGTCTTAGCACCTCTGAAATAGCAGAGGGTAGGCCTCCAGCAGCTCTGCCTACTGACTCGTGAAGCCTGCCCTATCCCACCTTTAAAATTAAAGAGGGGGTTCACAGAATATTTGTTATCAAGTCCAAGTGCTACACTTAATTTTTTGTGGCTGCTTGAGATAGTCTAGGCTACTGGGTTGGAAATAAAGTGCATTCAGATTTACAGAGGAAAGGCACTCTGGAGAAAAAAATTTGACCTTTTTATTTAAAGAAAAATACTCGAAGTCGGCTAACTACTTTTTTTGCTCTTTATTCCTTTATCATGACAGTCACACTCATCCTACAGAGCAGCCCAGTGTTCCGCCTTTGTTCATGATGTATGTGATGATGGCTTACCGTACCCTTTTCCAGATGGGATCCTGGATGTCATTCTCCTTGTCTTTGTGCTCTCTTCTATTCATCCTGACAGGTAAATGAAGACGAAAGGGCAAAGCAAATGCGTAAAGCTCCTTTATCGGTAGTGGTTTTCAGAACTATCAAAGAAAATGACAATTCCTGAATTTATTATTTAGCGAACTACATTATGTATAGTATGCAGCCTTTTAAGTGCAGTTCTTCCTTTCTTCAGACTTTTAGAGAGGAGCTGGTCAAACTACTTCATTAGCGAGTTTTCTGTCACTATCAGAATGAAGTAAGCATATTCTGGCAAGACACATACCTATTAAAAGTGACAGTGCTTCAAGGAAATTACAAATTCAGAACAGCCTAATAGACTCCCCAGAGGGAAATTGTACTTGGTGATCAGAAACAAACATCTTTGATTTAGCATCTTGCTGAATGTTCATGAAGAACTGGGCTGTGGATCTGTTTGGCTTCGTCCAGGTCTGTTGATGGGCTCTAATTTCTTTTGTTTTGTTTTGTTTTAAAGAAGCCCAGTAAGGAATTAGGGATTATCGAGATTTGCCAGATTAACCTTGGATCTTTATAATCTAATGTTGGCCTAGAGCCGTCATTTAAATATTGATGATTTAGATTTTTACGTTCTTACAATGTTCTAAAACTATAAGCATAGCTTTTCTCCAGAGAGGAAGCATAAAGAAATATTACCAGCAATTAAAAATTACCACTTTTCTTAATATCTTGTCACCTTGCATGTATTAAAGCACGTATATGGTAAGTTCAGGCATTGTGCTTTCATGAGATTTCTTAAAATTGAGTTTTCATGATTTCCTGGTAGTAGATACAGATTTGACACCAATGACTTTTTGTTTGGTGATTTTGACCCTTTCCCAAAGAAACTGAGTTACCGTGTGCTTTTTTCTTTGTAATTACAAGGTCACGAGGGCCCTATATAGTCCCTTTACTGCTCATTCAGAGATGAATACTTTGATTACATGTGGAGGAATAAATTGGATTTCCAAACAGACTCTAAAGAAAGATACATTTGCACCTGGTGAGATATATCAGGTTCCGTGAAGCTTGTTTTTCCTCCCCGTTTCCATAACCTATTTCTTTTGGCTAATCTGTTTAGACTATTGGCATTGTTCAGGTACTAGTAGAAAGATGTAATCTATGTATTTTGTTTCCTTTTATGAATAGTTAAAAAGATAAAGTAGGTGCATAGAGAGCAAGATGTCCTATTTGACACTCATAACAGGAAATGTTTAAATTCTAAATAAGACCACAAAAACAGTATTTGAAATTAGTTTAGTGTATTTTCTCATGATTTGAATTGAATGTTGAAGAAAAAGGAAAGCAGATTCTCTGAAAAACTCCTTTTAGAGTGCAGTATGTTCATTCTATTTATTTATTATAAAATAAATTCAGGTGTGTCATGTCAGTAGCCACACTTTTTTTTTTCCTTTGAATATTTTATTGTGTTTTCGGTGAAGTTTACACAGCAAATTAGATTCCCGTTCAATAGTTCACACACAGATGTTCCGTGACATTGGTTACAGTCCCTGCAGTGTGTCTGCACTCTCACCATTTCCACCTCGCCTACGCCATTTCCATCAGTGCAGTTACCCTGCCCCGCCTTGACTTCTCATCTTTGCTTTTGGGTAAATGTTGCCCATTTGGTCTCATATAGTTGATTGTTCAAAGGAGCACGTTCCTCACAGGTGTTATTTTATAGGCTAGTCAATTATTTGGCTGAAAGGTAACCTGCGGGAGTGGCTTCAGTTCCAGATTAAAAGGTGTTTTAGGGCGATAGTCTCTGGGGTTCCTCCTGTCTGTATCAGTCCAGTCTTGGTCGGTACTGGTAGCCGGGCACCATCTAGTTCTTCTGGTCTCAGGCTAGAGGAGGCTGTGGTTTGTGTGGGCCATTAGTCCTGTGGACTAATTGTTTCCTTGAGTCTTTGCTTTCCTTCATTCTCCTTTGCTCCAGATAGGAGGAGACCAACAGTTGTATCTTAGATGGCTGCTTCTTCATGTATTTTAGATAAGAACCCCCCCTTTTTTTATTGCATTTTTTCTCCATTCTGTGACCTGCTTTTTCGCTCTTAATGGTGTTTAAGAAGCCTTATCTCAAGATCATAAGTATGTTTTCCTACAGTATCTCTTATTTTTTTAAAAAAGGCATTTATTGCTATAAATTTCCATTTAAATACTGCTTTAATTTCATTCATAAATTTTGATATGTTTTGTTTTTATTCATCTCAAATATGTTCTAATTTACCCTTTAATTTCTTCTTTTGACCCATTAGTTATTTAGGAGTATATTGTTTAATTTCCATGTTTGTGAATTTCGCAAGTTTCCATGTTATTGATTTCTAACTTAATTTCATTGTGGTAGGTGAACATATGTTGTATGGTTTTAATATTTTTAAATTTGGTGATGCTTGTTTTATGCCCTAACATATGAGCATCCTGGAGAATGTTCATGTGTGCTTGAGAAGAACGTGTATTCTGCTTTTGTTGGGTGGAGTATTCTGTAGATGTCTATTAGCTCTAGTTGGTTTGTAGAGTTCAAGTCTTCTATTTCCTTGTCGATGTTCTGCCTAGTTGTTCTGTCCATGACTGAAAGTGAGGTGTTGAGTCTCCAACTATTTTTGCTGAATTGTCTGTTTCTCCCTTTACTTCTGTCAGTTTTTGCTTCATGTGTTTTGGGGCTCCATTGTAAGCTACATACCAAAAAAAAAACACACACAAAAAAACCCATTGCTGTCAAGTATATTCCTACTCATAGTGACCCTATGGGACAGAATAGAACTGCTCCAAAGCTGTAAATCTGTATGGCAGCAGCCTGCCACATCTTTCTGGAACCTTCAGTTAGCATCTGAGCACTTAACCACTTCGCCTCCAGGGCTCCTTGTGAGTTGCATATATGTTTTTAATTGTTATATCTTCCTGATGGATTGATTCTTTACTCATTAAAAAATGCTTTTTACCTCTAAGAACATTTTTTTATTTTAAAGTCTGTTTTGTCTGATATTAGTATAGCCATGCCAGCTATTTTATGGTTGTTATTTGCATGATGAATCTTTTTCCATTCAATTGCTTTCATCTTATTTGTGTCTTTGAATCTAAAGTGTGTCTCCTGTATACAACAGTCAGCCAGATCTTGGTTTTGTTTTGTTTTTTAAACCTAATCTGACAGTCTGCCTCTTGATTGTATTGTTTATTCTATTCACATTTAATGTTATTTGTATGGTTAGATTTACATCTGCCCTTTTGCTTTTTGTTTTCTGTGTCTTTTTTTCCCCCCTCTGTTTCTCCTTTACTACTTCCTTTTGCATGGAGTAAATATTTTCTAGTGTCACATTTTAATTCCTTTAATGATTCTTTTTAAGTTATTTTCTTAGTGATTGCTCTGTTTACATTATATGTCTAACTTATCAGAATCTACTTCAGATTTAAATTAACTTAATTCCAGTGAGTTATAGAAATTTTATTCCTGTATAGCTCTAGTCTGTCCCTTTTTTATTATACACACTGCTATGGATTACAAACCCAACAATACGTTGTTACACTATTTCTTCATATAATTTGTTTTTTAAAGAAACTGACACAAGAAAAGAAAACATGTATATATTTGCAGAGTTTGTTATATTAACCTTATTTATCATTTTGGTTCTTTTCATTTCTCCCTATAGATTCAGTTTACCATCTGGTATCATTTCCTTATTCCAATACAGTTTGTTCCCACCAGCTCCTTTGTGGTATTATTATCCAATATATTACATTTCTATATATTATAGGCACAACAATACAATTATATACATGTTGTATGGGCAATTGCTTTTTAAATCAGTTAAGAGAAGAAATATGCAATTATGTTCTCTTTTTAAAAGTTTTTATTGTAAAATATATAATAAAAATTTGCCATTGTAATAATTTTCTAGTAAACAATTCAGTGACATTAATTACATTCACCATGTTGTTGTGCAACCATCACAAATATCTATTTTCTAAAGTTTTTCATCAAATGGAAGCTCAGTACCTCTTAAACAATAACTTCTTATTCCTCTTTCCACCTAGTCTCTGGTAACCACTAATAAACTTTTCTCTGTATACGTTTGCCTAGTCTAGATATTTCATATAAGTGGGATCACACAATATTTGTCCTTTTGTGTTTAACTTATTTCACTCAGCATAAGCATAAGGTTCAGCTGTGTCATAGCATGTATCAGAACTTCATTTCTCTTTATGACTGAATGATATTCCATTGTGTGTATATACCACATTTTGCTTATCCATTCTTCTGTTGATGGACACTTGGATTGTTTCCATCTTTTGGCTATTGTGAATAATGCTTCAGTGGACATTGGTGTACAAGTATCTGATTCCTTGCTTTCAAGTCTTTTGAGTATATACCTAGGAGTGGTTTCTTTTGGTTTCCTTCACTCTCCATGGCTCCAGATGGGAAGAGACCAATAGTTGTATCTTAGATGGCTGCTTGCGAGCTTTTAAGACCCCAGACTTTACTCACCAAACTAGGATCTACAACATTATCTTTATGAACTGAGTTATGCCAATTGACCTAATTGTCCCATGAGACTACAGTCCTGAACCTTCAAACCTAGTAAATCATTCTGGATATGTCTAGGAAGTATCCCTAGCTGTGCCCCCTGTATACTTTATTGTATATATGAATATACATACAGCACATACAAACATGTATATACGTATGCCTACAAATATACCTATATATGCATGCACATGTACTCCTGTATGCCTTCCCACACTCATATAGCATACATATCTACCTATGTAACCACTCACATATTTTTTGCTTGTTATTACTGTTGTTGCAAAATTGTATATGTTATAGCATTTACCATAGTTGTCCTTTATTCATGCATACCTCTCAGTGTCTTCATTTACCTTGGTCTAGTGCTGACTTCCCCCCATATTTTGTATTGCCTTTCCCATCACTAGTAGCCACTTTTTTAAAAAAAACAAACAAATCCATTGCCGTCAAGTCTATTCCAACTCACAGCGACCCTATAGGACAGAGTAGAACTGCCCCATAGGGTTTCCAAGGCTGTAATATTTACGGAAGCAGATTACCACATCTTTTTCACGCAGAGTGGCTGGTGGATTTAAACCTCCAACCATTCGGTTAGCAGCCGAGTGCTTAAGCACTGCGCCACCAGGGCTCCAGCCACTTTTTTTTATCTACTTGGAAACGATCTAAAAAATAGGGTGAGTAAGTAGAAGGGGGAAAGTAGTAAGTGAAAAGACAAGGTGTTGTCTTTAGGGTCATCTAGGACTGGTGGCGCAATGGTTGGGTGCTTGACTGCTACCCAAAAGGTTGGCAGTTCAAACCCACCCCACCTAGAAAATCTTATTGGACAATTCTACTCTGTCATATAGGGTTACTACGAGTCAGAATGAACTCCATGGCACACAACAACAACAGCAGCAGGACTGTGGTCGTGGTAGTGGATTCGGCACCTGGATAAGTTCTCGGGAAGTAGCTTTCCTGGCAGCTTGCAAAATCTAGGCACAAATGAACAGCAAGCAATTCAGCTAGAGCTTGAGTCTAAAAGTTCCAGCTTAAACAGAATAAAACCATAGTCCCTTTTGACACTGAAATAAAAGAAAATATAACATGTTTACCATTGATCCAAGCACAGAGTAGGCAATCAACAAATGCTCCTTTGTTATCTCTGCTTTTCCCTCTCTTCTCCCTCCATCTAGAGATCGGTGAGGATAGCAGAGTTGGCCTAAGAAGAATTAAGAAAGAAAAGGGGCTTTCTCCCATTCTTATCTTGTCCATCACGTCCCTGGCCCACCCCACCTCAGGAACTGGCTCTGGAACTGTTTTATGGGCCCAGATGGAATGATCTGGGAAAGCAGCTCCTTGCCCCTTGCCTTTACCCACAACCCTAGACGTTAACAGATAATTGGGAGAAAGAGTTTGCTCAGTGAAGTGAATACATTTTGAAGTATTTGGCTCTTTGTTTTTCTACATTTTAGTTTCATGCTTGTTTTACCAATATGTACAGAAAGAGATTTTCCTCTGTACCTGAACATTCATCCTGAAAGTTAAGTATCTTAAGATTTAGATATTGTTTTCTTTAATTGCCAAAGCCTGAAGATATAAATACAGTGTGAAAATAACCTGTAATAAAGTAAACAAGGAAAAAAACACTTTTCTTTTTGCCTCTTATGTATTTAAGTTTGTTTTTTTAAAAGAGCATTTTACCTAATCATGTTACCTCTTTCTGTCACATTTGTCTCGTTTTCATAGTTGCTTTCATTTTCTCGCTACTTACTTCCTTTATAACCTGACAATCTGACTTTCACCCCACTATTACAGTGAACAGCATTTTAATTGGAAGAAATGTATAGATTATTTGATTAAAACCTTTCATTTTTAAAATAAGAAAACCTGAGGCTCTAAGTGTCTTGGATAAAGCAGGGAAGAAAGGACTTAGCACACAGGCTGCCATTTACCATTCTCTGCCCATGGCAGACATCGGTAATCAATTTTGTACTCTGTCATTTCCACTGAGCCCTCAGAGTCCCTCTCAGTAGAGTTCTGTAGGCAGCCAATGCCGGTCACTCAGCATTGATAGGAGATCTGAAACCTTTGCCATCCTGGGCCCATAATCACATATAAGGCCATGAACACTTAACCATAAACACTAAATCAAGGGCAGTTACAAGGAGTCGTATTTAATTATGATCCAGATGAGTAAAATAAAGAGTAAATGTTACAAGAATTTAGAGTAAGAAAGTAACGGCCTCCCAGTATTGAGCCGGGCCTTGGAGTGTGAAAAGAATTTAAATAGGCAGAGAATGAGGAGGAGAGAATTCTTTGAGGGGAAACCACATGAGCAAAGGCATGAATAGACTGCTCAGAGCCAAGCATATTATAGTTTGGCTAGAACAGATGCTTCAAATTGGTAAGTAGTAGGGAAGATGTTGGAAAGATTAATTGGGGTCCCTAGTTAGAGATAATAAGAATTCAACTGAGAAGTTAAGATTTTATCCTATGGATTTAAATCATGAAAAATTTTGTGCCAGGGAATGATTTAACAAAATCAACATTTTAAACAGAATGTTGTTGTTAGGTGCCGTCGAGTTGGTTCTGACTCATAGCAACCCTATGTACAACAGAACAAAACACTGCCCGGTCCTGTGCCATCCTCACAATCGTTGCTATGTTTGAGCCCATTGTTGCAGCCACTACGTCAGTCCATCTCGTTGAGGGTCTTCCTCTTTTTTGCCAATCCTCTACTTTACCAAGCATGATGTCCTTCTCCAGGGACTGGTACCTCCTGATAACATGTCCAAAGTAAGTGAGACGAAGTCTCGCCATCCTCACTTTTAAGAAGCATTCTGGCGTACTTTTTCCAAGACAGATTTGTTTGTTCTTCTGGCATTCCATGGTGTATTCAATTTTCTTTGCCAACACCGTGATTCAAATGCATCAATTATTCTTCAGTCTTCCTTATTCATTGTCCAGCTTTTGCATGCATATGAGGTGATTGAAAATACCATGGCTTGGGTCAGATGCACCTTAGTCTTCAAAGTGACATCTTTGCTTTTTAACACTTTAAAGAGGTCTGTTGCAGCAGATTTTCCCAATGCAATACATAGTGTGATTTCTTGACTGCTGCTTCCATGAGCATTGATTCAAACAGAATAATTTGTTCAATAATATGCAGGAAGACTTGACAGAGAAAATAGTAAAGCGTGTTAGGAAGCTTTTCCATTTCCAGGCCTAAGGAGATAGTGATTTGTTCTAAGGAAGTGCTACTGGAAAACAAAAGAGAGAGAAAATGTCAGAGATGTCGTGAAAAAAGAAGACATAGAATTTGATGACCGAAGTCCCTGAGTGGTACAAATGGTTAACACACTTGGCTATTAACTGAAAGATTGGAGGTTCAAGTCCACCCAGAGGTACCTCAGAAAAAAGGCCTGGGGATCTGCTTCCGAAAAATCAGCCATTGAAAACCCTAGGGAGCACAGTTCTACTGTGACACGCATGCAGTCACCGTGAGTTGGAATCAACTAGATGACAGCTGGTTGGTACTGGTTAATGGTTGTGGAGAGGACAGTGGAAGACAGAAAAATAAAAAGGAGTCAAAAGATTTCTCTAAGATGTTAATGAAGTCAGGAGGAGGAGCTAGTTTTGGAGAAAAGATGATCTGTAGACACACCCAAACTCCCTGAGGGACCGAATTACTGGGCTGAGGGCTGTGGGGACCATGGTCTCGGGGAACATCTGGCTCAATTGGCATAACATAGTTTATAAAGAAAATGTTCTACATCCCTGTTTACATAATGTACAATTTGGTATGGCTCTGGCATTTTTTTTTTAATTGTCCTTTAGATGAAGGTTTACAGAACAAACTAGCTTCTCATTAAACAGTTAGTACACATATTGTTTTATGACATTGGTTAACAACCCCACAACATGTCAACACTCTCCCTTCTCAACCCTCGGTTCCCTGTTACCAGCTTTCCTGTCCCCTCCTGCCTTCTAGTCCTTGCCCCTGGGCTGATGTGCCCCTTTAGTCTTGTTTTGTTTTATGGGCCAGTCTAATCTTTGGTTGATGGGTGAAACTCAGGAGTGACTTCATTACTGAGCTAAAAGGGTGTCCGGGGGCCGTACTCTTGGTGTTTCTCTAGATCAGGTCTTTTTTTGTGAGTTAGAATTTTGTTCTACATTTTTCTCCAGCTCTGTCCAGGACCCTCTATTGTGATCCCTGTCAGAGCAGTCAGTGGTGGTAGCTGGGCACCATCTAGTTGTACTGGACTCAGTCTTGTGGCCCATTAGTCCTCTGGACTAATCTTTCCCTTGTATCTTTAATTTTCTTCATTCTCCCTTGCTCCTGAAGGGGTGAGACCAGTGGAGTATCTTAGTTTGCCGCTCACAGGCTTTTAAGACCCCAGGTGCGACTCACCAAAGTAGAATGTAGAACATTTTCTTTATAAACTCTTTTATACCAATTGAGCTAGATATTCCTCGAGACCATGGTCCCCACAGCCCTCAACCCAGCAATTCAGTCCCTCAGGGAGTTTCGATGTGTCTATGGAGCTTCCATGACCTTGGCTCTGGCATATTTTATCTTGCAAGGGAAATTAAATGTCTTCAGTTTTTATCTGCTTTGGAACTACCATAATTTACTGTAAATGTCATGGCACATCTGTGGGACTCTGGTCAGCTGGGTGATTTCTCGATACCCTAGGCATTTTAAATCTGGTCATTAGCAAGTTGGTGTCCTTTTTTCCTTCTATACTTTTGTTTTTGTTGCCCTTATGTTTGTGGTTTATATTTCTTTGGCCTTATCAAGCTTTTCTTATTCTGTCTTCAAGAAGGTTAAATCTGTCATATAAAACAAAATTTCCACAAACAGAGTGTCTTGTTTTGTTTTCAAAGGATGCAAAGCGTTGTAAACCGACTATCCAAGTTACTGAAACCTGGGGGAATGTTGTTATTTCGGGACTACGGAAGATATGATAAGACTCAGCTTCGTTTTAAAAAGGGTAATAATATATTTAGTTTTGGGGTTGTTACTTTCACGTGCTAAAGAATACCTTGTTTATTTTTCATGTGAAATTTTTGTTTTGTTTTTTTCAAAAGGAATGCTAGGTTTCTCTTTTCACTGTTAACTTCTTTTATAGGGTGTTGTTTATCTGAAAATTTTTATGTTCGAGGAGATGGTACCAGAGCATATTTCTTCACAAAAGGTATGCTTACCTACAAAAGGAAGTAATTAGCTATTAAAACTCTCTTTGGTTACTGTTTACAAGAAGAAATTAAAAAGATAAAAAATGAGGCTTCAGTGGTTGATTAAACATCCGATGTTTTCACCTTCAGTGCCTGTAACTGTACGAGGTAAAAGCTTGAAAATGGCCTTTTTGCCTTTTAATCTTTTTCCAGTTGAAACTGTTTCAAGAGTCACTTGTTTCACCCTCATAACCCAAACGAAGGTGTACTCTGTTCCAGTTTGGAGGTGCTAGGACCCAGATACGAAAAAAATGGATGACACACCACAGCCAAAGGAGAGCCTCTGATTTTATGAATCCATAGAAAATCACTTCTGTCAGTTTCTCATTTTAAAAAAGCTCTCCTGACAGTACCAAATGAATTCTGCACTTAAGGACTTTCTCCAAACTTAATGCAAATATTTTTCTAATGCACCATCTTGGGTCCCCATAAATCAAGAAAAACTCAAAAATGAGGCACCGTTCAAAATATTACAAGCTGCAATCAATAGTGTTGTATGTCTGTTTATGCCTGCTGAGTTCACCTGTTTAAACTTGGTGTATTTGTGTGAAGTAGAAGAAACCCAATGGTTTCACAGGTTTCCTTCACCAATTTGTACCAGAGACTGTTTCTTGGTATAAATGAAATGTAAATTCTTAGTCATTCCATCAATGTTCCATTGTTCCTTACTCCCTCCCTCATCTCCGGTCACATGTCATATCTTTGATTGCAGTTTTTGTCTCATAGGGGAAGTCCACAATATGTTCTGCAAGGCTGGGCTAGACCAGAAGCAAAATCTGGTTGATCGTCGCTTACAAGTTAATAGGAAAAAACAAGTGAAAATGCACCGAGTGTGGGTTCAAGGCAAATTCCAGAAACCATTGCACTTGACTCAGAATAGCTCCAAATTGTTTTTTTCACTCCTTTCTGATGACTGAACTATATACCATGTTAAGATAAAAAACCAGATGACTACACTATTCAAAGACTTATGCAAAGCTTTCATTTCTTAAAAGACAATCAGAAGAGAAGAGAATTTGTATATCCTACTGTTTTATCATGGGTAAACTCTTTTGTGCATTTTAAGTACAAGTTAAGTGATTTGGAAGAGTGCGCAGTATTCTTTGTTTTCAAAACTCAGAACACATGATATGCTGAAGCTTGTTTGTGTTTATTACATCTAACAATTTTGTTTGTTCTTTGAATTTTTTAAGCATTCAGTTAAATTGCTGATATATGTCAGATAATTTTGAGAAACCATAACTTGTCATTTTGTTATTTTTTTTTTTGACAGATTAAATGTGTTTATTAGTTTAGTGGCTACAAGGCAGTTTTTTCTTTTTTTTTATTGTTGTAGTTTAAATGAAGTTTACATTTCAAGTTAGTCTCCCATACAAAATTTTATACATACATTGTTATGTAACCCTAATTGCTCACCCTATTCTGCTACAGCACACTCCTCCTTTCCACCGTTGATTCACCATGTCCATTCAACCAGCTCCTAACCTTCTCTGCCTTCCCATCTCACCTCTAGACAGAAGCTGCCCCTTTGGTCTCTTGTATCTACTTGAGCTAAGCCACAGTCCTCATGAGTATCACTTTGTGTCCCACAGTCCAGTCCAATCCCTGTCTGAAGAGTTGGCCTCAGAAATTGTTTTAGTTCTGGGCTGATAGAGCATCCAGGGGCCATGCTTTCCAGGACACCTCCAGTCTCAGTCAGACCATTAAGTCTGGTCTTACTAGAATTTGAGTTCTGCACCCCATCTTTCTGCTGCTCCATCAGGGGCTCTCTGTTGTGTTCCCTGTCAGGGCGGTCATTGGTGGTAGCCAGGCACCATCTAGTTCTTCTGGTTTCAGGCTGATGAAGTCTCTGGTTTATGTGGCCCTTTCTGTATCTTGGGCTAATACTTTCCTTGTGTCTTTGGTGTTCTTCATTCTCCTTTACTCCAGGTGGTTGGGACCAATTGATGCATCTTAGATGGCTGCTTGCAAGCTTTTAAGACCCAGATGCTACTCACCAAAGTAGGATGCAGAACATTTTCTTAATAAGCTTTGTTAAGCCAGTTGACCTAGATGTCCCCTGAAAGCATGGTCCCCAGACCCCTACCCCTGCTACTCTGTCTCTCAAAGTATTTGATTGTATTCAGGAAACTTCTTAGCTTTGGTTTAGTCCAGTTGTGCTGACTTCCCCTGTAATGTGTGCTGTCCTTCCCTTCACCTAAGATGATCTTATCTACTATCTAGTTAGTAAATAACCAATAACCCTCCCGCTCCCTCCCCACCCTCGTAACCATCAAAGAATGTTTTCTTCTGTGTTTAAACCTTTTCTTGAGTTCTTATAACAGTGGTCTTATACAGTATTTGTCCTTCTGTGACTGACTAAATTCACTCAGCATAATAAGTTCCAGCTTCCATCATGTTATAAGATGTTTCACGGCTTCATTGGCTTCATTGTTGTTCTTTATCATTGTGTAGTATTCCATTGTGTGGATATGCCACAAGTTGTTTAACCATTCGTCCGTTGATGGGCACCTGGGTTGCTTCCATCTTTTTGCTATTGTGAGTAGTGCTGCAATGAACATGGGTGTGCATATATCTATTCGTGTGATGGCTCTTATTTCTCTAGGTTATATTCCAAGGAGTGGGATAACTGGATCATATGGTACTTCTATTTCTAGCTTTTTAAGGAAGCACCAAATTAATTTCCAAAGTGGTTGTACCATTTTACATTCCCACCAACAGTGTATAAGTGTTCCAGTCTCTCCACAACCTCTCCAGCATTTATTATTTTGTGTTTTTTTGGATTAATGCTAGCCTTGTTGGGGTGAGATGATATCTTATTGTAGTTTTGATCTGCATTTCTCTAATGGTTAATGATCATGAGCATTTCTCCATGTGTCTGTTAGCCGCCTGAATATCTTCTTTGGTGAAGTGCCTGTTCATAGCCTTTGCCCATTTTTTAATTGGGTTATTTGTCTTTTTGTTGTTGAGGTTTTGCAGTATCTTATAGAATTTAGAGATTAGATGCTGATTGGATTTGTCATAGCCAAAAATTTTTTCCCAGTCTATAGGTTGTGTTTTTACTCTTTTGGTAAAGTCTTTTGATGAGCATAATTGTTTGATTTTTAGGACCTCCCATTTATCTAGTCTCTCTTCTGGTGCTTGTGCATTGTTACTTATGGTTTGTATTGTGTTTATGCCATGTATTAGGGCTCCTAGCATTGTCCCTATTTTTTCTTCCATGATCTTTATCGTTTTCGATTTTATATTTAAGTCTTTGGTCCATTTTGAGTTAGTTTTTGTACATGGTGTGAGGTATGGGTCTTGTTTCAGTTTTTTGCAGTTGGATATCCAGTTATGCCAGCACCATTTGTTAAAGAAACTGTCTTTTCCCCAATTAACGGACTTTAGGCCTTTGTCAAGTATCAGCTGCTCACAGGTAGAACTTGTCATTTTTTAGAAGTGGAAAAAATTATCTGCTATATTTATACATAGGCTTAGTAAGTCGATTCACAAACAGAGCCAAAGTGTTGTCCATTGTCATCTGACACCAGAGAGGCAGCATGCCTTGTTTCCAGGGAAAAGTGTCACCAAGACCAAGGCATATTGTTTTTTGTCCCCAAGCTGTTTTTTTTTTTTTTTTTTTTTTCAATTCAGAGACTAATGTCTGGTAGAATTTTAGTTTTTCTTTCCTTTCCTAAAATTGGGGAAGTATGACCCATGCTAATATTATCTTCAAGCTATTCTTAGATGTACAAGTTGTTGCAAGCTCTCTTTAAGACCATTCTCATATACCCAAGAAAATGCTTAAATTATACCAATTAAAAATTTATTTATCACTTTGCCTCAAGAAGGATATAAATTGACTTGCAAATTGTACTGTGTAAAAATGGACTAAGACTGGTCTTCATATGTTATACAAATATTTATTGAGCACTTAACGCTGTGCTGAGTTATATGGAATAATATAATAAAGACCCAGTCTCTGTCTTCAGGAAGCATACATAAAGTCTAGCTGGCAAAGCAAAACATACACACCTCAAACCTTTAAGTCATAATCTAAGATAATATACAAACAAGTATAGGGAGCTTATAACCAAAAGTGGAGACTTCAGTTTTAAGCTGCAGAAGTCTGGAACAAATGGACAATCTCTTGAAAGGACCACCACTGGGATACTTCAGTCCCAACTATTTTCCTTTTTTTTGAATTCACTTAAGATTTGATTTCCTGGAAGAATGTGATTGGTCCAACTTGGGTCATGAATTCATCTCTTGACAAGCAAGGCATCTTAATTGATGGTACCACCAGAATGTATGGAATGAAGGAAAGTTGCTCAAAGGTAAATCAAGACACTGTTATCAAAAAAAGAGATGAGGGATGGTGCCCAGTCACAAACAACACACCTTATAGCAATGATGCCAGTAAACCAGTTGCCACCAAGTCGATTCCAACTCATGGCAGCCCCATGAGTGTCAGTAGAACTGCACTCATAGGGTTTTCAATGACTGATAGCAGTAGTAATAGTAGTTCGGAAGAGAGACCGTTTGTGAAAGGAATGAGGAAGAATCAGCCTTCTGGGAGAAGGTGAGTCTCAGGTTGGTACTTGAATGTACATTCTCAGAAGATGGTGAGAAGACAAGTCTGTCTGGGTGGGACATCCATGATGAGAAATAGTGGAGAAAAATGGGCAGGAGTCAGCTTGTCGACAGCTTTGAATAGCACCTAAGGCATTGGGTTCTAGTCTCTAGACTGGAGCCGTCTGAGGTTTATTTCCATTTTAACCTGGCCATGACGTGTTATAAATGTACTTAGACTGATTAGGAGTAGGATAGAATGAGATGGAGTGAGATCAGAGATCAGTGGTAAGGAAGACCACATAAAGGTTTTTGTAATTACTTGCCTTGGTGGCAAGTCCTCAGAAATACAGTATCAAGGTTTCTGTTTAAACATGCGTAAGTCGGTAAATGTAAAAGTTAAAATTTTTCTGAGACTTTAACTCAGTTGTATTTCATAATTAAAGTATACATTTAAAACCCAAACTAGTAATGAAAAGATTATATACCACAAGGGCAGTTTAGATAAGTTAATGTTGCTATGGGAACCTCAGCACATCTTCTTGTGTCTCGATTTAAAAATCATGGCCCAAGGTGGTTTTAAAAACAACAGAAGGTAAAATTATTCTCACATTCTCACACATGTAAATTGTACTGTCTCTCTTCATCCTAAATAGCAGATTCAAGCCCACCTCTTGACTGGTATGGTGAAATTCGGCTTCGTGTATTTCTATATTACAGCATGTAAGTTAACCTTTAGAAACTTCAAAAATACATCAACCAAATTTGGACTGTGAGACACAAACTAGGCTCTTTTGGGCCCCGGCCAGTGTAGACTTCCTATTCCACATGGCCGCGCAGTCGGGCCGTTCCCACCAGTGTGTTCTGCTTCCCCAGGCAGTCTCTTTCTGTCTTTCCTACCTGAATCAACTCCCTGCTTAGGGTTGGCTGCTAGAAAAAAACAACTAGGCTTTGGCAGAAAAAAAAAAAGGAAAAGACCTGATTTGGAATTTGCTTATATATGTTAAGAATTATCACGAAGCATTTCAAATGTATTTGGTTGGATATTAATTTAAAAATACTTGACAACTGTATGAAATTCTAATTTTCCCCTGACCTCCAAAAAGCTAGGGCCAGAGTTTGATATTTAAAAATTCATCTTCTGAGGGAGTTGAATTTCAAAAGGACTATTTTCTTTCTAACAGAAAAAAGTACATTCCTTCATCTCCTTACAATACCAAAAACCAAAAAAACCAAACCCGTTGCCGTCAAGTCAGTTCTGACCCATAGCGAACTTACAATACAAAAACAATAAAATATAATTTATTAAAAATACACCCTCCCTTTCTCTCCATTTCTAAATATTCCCTTTTGAGCATTGTTCAAATGTAAAAATTCTCACACGCATCAAGATCTGTTTCAGGAGGTTGTAAGAAAGGCAAGATAACAGTTTCTATTAAGAAAAGTTTTGCATTCAGTATGACACATTTGTCATATTGAACCAACCAGTTAATGCTGACTTCTGAGAACTTATTTACCTTACTTTCCTCAGCTCCATATGCTTTGTCTCTAAATTGTGAACATATCCTGGCTCTACCATTATGTAGTCTAAATCATTGCTGTACTCTTGTCTGTATATGAAAATTCACCCATATGCAAATAGCAGACCTCCTGAAGGCAAAACATAACGCCGTCTGAACCATTTGGACTGTTAAACTTTAAGTTAAATCCTTGCTCCAAAACTCCTCATGCTATATTCTGATGGTTTTCCAACTCATCAAAGCCAATTCTGAATCCTGAATAGATCATGCATTGTTACTTCTAATTGGTTTTAATGTTTGTTATGCTCCTCACAAGTGCAGATAACTTCACATTTGCATCACTAATAGACCTCTCTTTCAAAGCCTCTGCTCCTTCTGCTTCCTGCCTCTATTAGTCATCAGTAGCCGACATGTTGATGTGGGTATTTTCCCCACTTGTGAAAGTGCATTGTACATTCTAAAGCACAGAATATATGTGAGGCGTTGTTATTTATAACAGCGTTGACGATCTACAGGCAGCATACAGAGTACTCCAGCAACAGATACTTTTTCAGTGGTCTGTGAGACATTGTGAGAAAGTGTGATGCCACGGAACAAGCATTGCCTCCGAGTCACACAGGAAGCATGGGTCCTAGCTCCTAGTGAGCCACTTAGCTACTCTTAATTTAGCTCTGAGCGCTAAGTGTTTTATATACTGCACATGTTACTTAATCTTCCTACCCCTTTGAATTAGTTTTTATTATAACCGTTTAACAGAT
Source organism: Trichechus manatus latirostris (assembly GCF_000243295.1). Classification (NCBI taxonomy): domain Eukaryota; kingdom Metazoa; phylum Chordata; class Mammalia; order Sirenia; family Trichechidae; genus Trichechus; species Trichechus manatus. Next base: position 12,948,687 of record NW_004443973.1, read on the forward strand.
AAGACTGGGGCTCTGAAATGATGGGGAACTTGCTCAGGCTATTACAGCAAGTAAGTGCCAGAGATAGAATTCAGACCCAAAACTGTTTGATTCTGAAACCTCTGCTCTCATTGCTGCACTTCCAATCGATAGGCTCAAATGCTGCTCGGAAAAGTGCTGGAAAAGAAAGAGAGCTCCTGAATCCAACAGAGAATTCCAGCAATGGATGGGAGTTTGGATCAGACAAGCTTCAAGATTAAGGTTCATTCTAGATCCAGTGATTCTATGGAATAAGTAGGTTGCACTTGTCCAAGGTTACAAACTGGGAAGGAAAAGAAGGAAAATTGCAGAGGAATGACAAAGCAAAAAGCTTTCAATCAGTTCTTTTCAGCATTCTGTGTAGCTTAGTTCTTCTCTCACCCCACCTTCAGGCTTCAGCCTGAGCAGAGCACTCATACTTGCCTACTCCTCACTTAAGAATAAAACATCATTCTGTACTGCCAGGAAGAAGAACAGCCCTTAAAATGTCTTCAGAGAGATTCAGCTCTAGCATAATCTAAAGTTTGTGAATTCAGGAGGTGTCAATAACAAAATATGAGTGAAAACATTTATCTAAAACATTGTGTGTACATTAATTCTACATTAATGCCAATTCAAGCATGAGATGTTGAGCATTTCTTGGAATATGGTTTGGGATTTGAGAGACTCAAAAGTACCTGCAAGATGGCTTTGGTGTAGCTGTAAATAAAAACAGAAGTAAAATAACAGTTGCATCTTCATTTATAATGAATCTTATATTGTGGCCTCAAAGCTACAGAGGAGAAAGGATGCCAAAATCTAACTGTCTTACATTAACATATGCCTTAAATGACAGGGAAGAGGTGTTGAAGATAAAATTACTTTTTCCTCTGCGTATGAATCAGCAACATGCAGCAACAGGCAAGTAATAATAGTTCTATGAGTGAGTGCCCTACAGAGGGTAAGAAAAACAGCATCAAATTGAAAAAGGAAGTGCACCTGCAGGAGGGACCCAGGAGGCTGCAGAGCACAGTTCCCTTGAGCACCATCATGAGTTGTCTTAGGGCACAGTGACCCTAACTCTGGCAAGGCAGACTGGCACGAGTTGGATGGAGCACATGAAAACCTCCAAATGGTCAAAGACAGCCTACCCTCAGCTGCCCCTGGAGCTCGACAGAGGCAAACTACAAGGCACTCCTATTTGGCCAAGAGTTTCAAACAGCTGCATTTGATTCCATAGTGCGTGTGGTTTCACAACCACTTAAACTTTAGTGAGGAACACCTAGAGGCAGGTGAATGAATAAATACATGTTAACGTTACCTAAGGAGGAAAAAAAATCAACAGGAGCACATTGACTTCAAATAGCATCCAGTTAGCTATGTCCTTGGCATCCCAGTGATCTGCCTCTTTATCTTTGATTTTCTCTAGCAAGTAGGCACTGAGTAGAGCCTGGGCCCCAGAAAATACATGCTTTTCTATCAGATGTTGCCTATCAAATAAAAAGAGCCATTGATTGCCTCCTAAAAAGGCCTGAGCATCATCTCTCCTACTTGGGCTGGTGGGGTTTGGTCTGGGAAAAGTAAGAACTCTGTTAGGCTTATAAAAACTCTTCCACAATGTTTCCAGCCCATTGCTGCTTTATATGACACTTGGTGGTTCATTGCAGAAAAGGCAGACATTAATTTTTTTCTCAGTTAATCTTCATATATCAAGTACTGGTGGTTTTGAAAAACAGTGGGGAAGGACAATCACCCTTTTGGTCTTTAAGGTTTTATCATTGGGAAAAATGCTAGAACTCAGTGACTTCCTAAAGTTAATGGTGAGATGCTGCTGAATCAATTGCATTAGGTTTTTTTTCTTTTTTAAATGTTGCATACTTAGTACAAACAACACTATGCAATTGCTGCCTCATTTCTCACACCTCCTGCCCTCCCTAGGGTAACTAGTCTTTCTCCTGAGGCTGTCCTGCTGAATGGAATGTTTGACGTTAAGAATGTGATAGCTCTCCACACGTCTTTAGTTCTGCCCTGCTCCCTCTGGTGAGCCGAGACAGCGTCCCCTCAAGCAGCATTTGGAACTTCTACTGAAAATCACCTGAAAGAGAATGGCTGAAACTGCCAGCGTCATATGAGGCATTAAAGCAAGGAAGAAATTTCTGTCTCCAAGGATAATTGCTTTTTCTCGTTGCTCGTACCCCTTGCTTCATAGCCCTCATTTATTTTAATGTTTATATTCCACTTGGACTTTCTGGAAGATATTTTTAAGGGTTTTTAAAAAAAATCCAAGTCAAAGGTGAAATTCAGGATACAGGAAAGTATTCTATTTATCCTTTCCGTGAATGTATCTTTAATCAACCAGTCTTTCTGAGCTTCTCTTCGTTTGCAGCTTTGTTTCCTAATAGAACACTTGGGCCCTGGAGATTAGTGGGACAAAGCTTCATTATAACCATCCTTGTTTTACTCCCGTTTCTTACATACTTTCTCTTCCCAACTCACTCTCCAGGTGCTTCTTTTTCTTGCCAAATAGTGCAAGGAAATACTTCTGCAGATCTTTTGTTTACTTTAGAAAAAAACTGATCCAGACTTTCCCATTCTGGAGTGCTGCTCATTTCCTGACTGGCCTTTAAAGTTTGGCTCAGTAGCAACTTGGGGATTTGTTTTCTACCCACAATGAAAGGAGCTGGGTGCACAGCAGCTCCATGGTGCAATGAGAATTTCTTCTGCTCATTCCTTGGGTAAAATAAGCAAGCTGACATTTTTCCCATAGATTTTTTCCAGCCACTTATTCCTCAAAGGAGCCTTGGTGGCACAGTGGTTAAGAGCTAAGGCTGCTAACCAAAAGGTCGGCAGTTTGAACCCACCAGCCGCTCCTTGGAAACCCTATGGGGCAGTTCTGCTCTGTTCTATAGGGTCTCTGAGTTGGAATCGACTCAGTGGTAATGGGTTTTTTAATTCCTCAAAGCTTTGATGTATAGACATTTAGCTTTGACTTTGTAAAAGCCATTTCAGTGCATGGTCATGTACACAGGCAACTCTCAAGAATAAATAATTACCTTTTTGCTGTTTTTCACCTGCAATACGATGTACCACACAACACGTGCAGGGCTTACATCTACCCTGATTCTACTGACAGTTGCCGTGCCTGGTACAGAAGGAACTGTAACACCAAAGGAATTTGACTCAGGCTACCTCACTTTCCAGGTACCCAAGACTGCCAAGTAATGAAGCTTTGGTTATTACTTGGTTGAACATTTTCTTATCTCACATAAATTTTGTAAATCCTCTGTGTTTTCTTCTCTCTTTGACACATTTACATTAAACTTTATTCTAGTAATGCAATTGTATCTATGCTATAATTATAATTATGCTTATATATGTATATAAGTTACTTTCGGTTCATCCTGGTTTGAGGAATTTACTCATAGTTTGTTATGAGGTTAATAACTTTACAAAGAGACAGGGTTTCTAAACCTGGGGACTGTACTTCTGTATATTAATTCATTTTTACACATTAAAAGATGTTTGGGCCAGGAAAGTTAAATGATAAAGTAGAAAACGCTGACTGACAAAGGCGTTAACTGCATCGGGGTGAGCATTGTATTTCCTTGAGGACTTAATCTGTAGTATAAAATAATATGACAAATAAAATACCACATTTAGGGGGTACAGACAAAGACAGCTATTGACATAGACAAGGTCCAGTTGAGGAAGCATGAAGAAATCCAGAGTCAGTTATTGCTCTGAAGCTCAGGCAGGCACAGACAGTCATCATTAGGAAAGGCTACCAGCCAAAGCAAGCAGCACTCGAGCCTTAGAGAGTAGGCGTGTTCACGGGCAGATTAGCCAAATACTGCTCCAGTGACCCTCAAAAAGAAGTTTCTGGGTGATGTAGATGGTAAGTGCTTGGTTACTAACCAAAAGGTTGGCAGTTTAAACCTACCCAGAGACACCTCAGAAGAAAGGCCTAGCGATCTCCTTCCAAAAGGTCACAGCCATGAAAACCCTATGGAGCACAGTTTTACTCTGCAACAGACAGGGTTGCCATGAGTTAGAATCAACTTGATGGCAATTGGTTGGGTTGATTTTGGACCACCAAAAAAGGCAAGGTCAAGGAAGAAAGACTAACAAGAGTAACTTGAAATTGAATCTCAGAGAACTAGACTATAAGCTTAAATACCCCCTGCCTAAGGCCAGTGGAAGAGCCAAAGAAAACCCTAGCTGAGCCTGCAGATGACAAGTTGGGAACAGGAAGGCTGCAGAGGCCCTGAGCTTTTTTCTGCTTACCTCAATTACAGTTATACCACAGAGATGGCTAGTAAGATATTCTGTTCTTGACACTTTTTAGAAGACTGAAGGCTCACTCTTAGTGATTCTTTCTTTTAATTCCAGAGACCTTGGACTTTTGTGTTTGTTTTTCACCATGTCATGTCACAAGCAAGAATTTAATAATCCTTCATAAACCTGGGAAGGTGGAGTACAGCTTTAGGAGAAATATACCTAGAGAGGTATGCAGGAAGCGAATATTGACCAAGCCAGAAGACTGCCCTCATCCACTAATGTGGAGGAGGAAGGCCTGGCTCCTACTCTGCAGAAAGGAACAGATTAGGTATCAGTATAATGGAGTCACCAAGTGATTCAAGATCTACTGACCCTCTGCCAAGAAAAGAATGCAGGGCAAGCAAAGAATACTGGCCAGAATAGCCTACTAGACAAGATCACATTGTGGAATCACCACCATCTGTTGAGGTTTGAGAGAGGCCCAATAAATAATACCCCTATTTTCCTGCAAAAATTTTAAACCAACTGAGAAAGACAAAAGGCATCAACAGATGGAGATAAATATGTTAGCTTAATTACTCATAAAGCTGAGACTGGAGAAAAAGGCTTAGGGTGCATGGGAACAATTGGCTTCCAAATACTGAACTCCAGATCAGGACCCGCACTGGATAGCTGCAGGACTACTCATGTGGGCCTGGCCCTGTAAAGCCTATTACAGAGCAGCTAGCTTTCACAAGAAAGAGTGAAGAAGTCTGGCTTAAACATGCTGAATTTATCTCCCAAATACACTAATCAGATAAGTCATACTACCTCACCCCAGGAATGAGGAGAAAAGGACTAAAGAGACTATGAGTCTTATACCAGTTGCTATCCCTCCATATGGGTGGAAACATCAGGAGTGGGGATTACCTAAAACCTTCCATATGTGCTGGGTATAGCATACCCCACATATATTGAGGCTGCAATCATGTGGAGTAGACTCCACTTTGTCTCTTTGGTCACTTGCTGGGTAGTCTGCCCAAAGAGATACACTGTCAATGCTTCTTCTTCAGCATTCACCTATAAGCCTGTGGCAGCTTACCTGGTGTGTGAGCATTTGCCTTAGTGATGGATGGAATCTGATGGGCTGACACATGTACATGGTTGGAATACTGGGAACTGCAAGCAAAATGAATTTCCAAAGTTATATCCAGTAACTTATTCTGGAAACCTTACTCCTCTTAAATCTTTACTAGACTGCTAAATAAATGGCCTGGGCACCATTTCTACACTGACTCTCAAAATGAATAGCTGGCTTTAGACAGTGCTTCTCAAACTATCTGAGGTGAATGACCAATTGTTGCTTTTTATTTTGCTTTTTAAATTTCAAATCTGTCACAGACCAATACATTTGTAAAACATAATAAAAATTAATTACTAGAAGATAACATAAAAAACAAGGGTATACATCAGTGCCTGGCATTTTGCTTCTTGATCTCTGCCCTCCCCCCACAAATTCTTCTTACTACCACTCAGTCAGTCTGTGAGTACCAGCTACACATCAGGCACTGTTGGGAAAAAAGGGATGAACAAGACAAAATAAAGATATACAAAATGCAAGCCCAACATTTTTGTTATTAGATTCAACAGATATGAAATTTTCTGGTTACTAAACTTACCTCATCAGAGGCCAATAGTGAACCAATTCATAGACCAGCACCCACCCACAGCCTATACTGTAAGTTTAGACTAAAAATCTTAAATGAAAAATGTACATCATGGTATTTGCCCAGCTCTGCCTCCTGAGCTCTGTTCATCTCAGAATGTTCACCGTATACCATGCCAGGACAGGGCTCTTTCACTGAGAAAATGCTTGGTTCAGGTGCTCAGTTACTTTTCCCTTGATCCTTGTCTGAGTTATCTAGTGCTGCTATAACAGAAGTACCACAGGCAGATGGCTTTAACAAAGAGAAATTTATTCCCTCACAGTTTAGGAGGCTAGAAGTCCAAATTCAGGATGCCAGCTCCAGGGGAAGGCTCTCTTTCCATCGGCTCTGGGGAAGGTCCTTGTCATCAATCTTCCCCTGGTCTAGGAGCTTCTCAACACAGAAACCCCGGATCCAAAGGATGTGCTCTGCTCCTGGCTCTGCTTTCACGGTGGTATGAGGTCCCCCTGTGTCTCTGCTTACTTCTCTCTTTTATATCTCAAAAGAGATTGACTCAAGACACAACCTAATCTTGTAGATTGAGTCCTGTCTCATTAACATCATAGAGGTAGGATTTACAACACAGGAAAATCACATCAGATGACAAAATGGTGGATAATCACACAATACTAGGAATCACGGCCTAGCCAAGTTGACACATTTTGGGGGGACATAATTCAATCCATAACATACTTTCACACAAATGGCTGTGTTAAGCAGACAAAATCATACTACATCACCTAGCTCTCACCAGGGCTCTGGTGGTTATTGTTCCACTTATTTGTTCATTTTTCAAAATATTGACCCTTTTGTGAATATGTGATTAGAAGCAAAATGGTTTCTACATCGACTTAAAATGGAAAAGGAGATGGTTCTGTCCTTTTGTTGAAGTCAAAATGTGTGGGTCCCCCCCCCCACACACACACACTAAACAGTGTTTTAAATGCTAGGTTGATGCCAAGCTCAAGGAACATGGAGAAATTGGGGATAGGCCAGAGACAGATAAAAGATTATTAATAGTTTGTTTATAAGGACCATGATGAGAAGCTGAAGAAAATGTATTTATTTACCCTGGAACAAGAGCATGCTAGAAGATGAGATTGATAGCTCCCAAGCAGAAACAGGTATAAAAGGATTCTCAGGGAGGAAATGTGAAACCCACTTGGATTTAAATTAAATCCTACCATCACCATTGCTGGTTGTATGACCTTAAGCAAGCCAATATCTCTGAGCCTCAGTGTCTTCAACTATAAGATGGAGATAATAATGCTTACCTGCAGATTGTTGCAAGGACCGACTACAATGCACATAAAGCACCAGGCACTATGCCTGGAAATGATTGGTGCTTAATTAATGGCAGTTAATATCGTTATTAATAGTTTTTTTTTCTTACAAATGATGATGATCAAGTCTTTGTCTCATTGGAGGGGAGGAAGAGAAATGGACTCCTCCTGAATTACAAATAATTTAAATTAGCCGTAGAATTGTTCTTCACTATGAAACACTGAGTTTGCTTATTTCAGGAAGTCATGACTATTTCCTTGGATTATGTTCAGTTCAGTTCAGCAAACATTTATTAAGCACCCATTGTGTGTCAGAAACTGTGCCAGACACTGAAAATACTGAAATAGACTCGGCCCTTGCTTCTTAGATGGATGGATGCTTATTTGTCTGAGATGTGTTAAGCATATCCTACTTAAATTTCTTGGTTCCAGCTAGCCACCATCATTTGATCACCACATTTGTCTACCCAACTTCATCATACCAATTGGCATCCTCATTTTTGAGACCATTTCAAGGCCCTCCAAGAACAAATCTCACAAGTGTCCTACCCAGAAGAGGCAAAACAAAGCATGTGAAACAGGTCTGCAAGGTGTAGGCCCTATATACCTACCCTCTGGCATTCAAGATTGCTTTTAATAATGCTCTTCATATCTCCATGCAGATCACATTTTGCCATAGCAGGTAAGACTTACACTTACATTATCTATCAGCACTGTTCAGCGTCAACACAATCTATACAACTGGTCACCATTGAGATGTGATCTAGGCTGCCTCCAACATGGCAAGGTCTGCTACAAAGCCCCACTCCATCTACTCTTCCCCTGAGATTGTCATCCAAGCAAGGAACCTGATCTGATTCACCTCTTGCCACAATCACCACTTGATCCTCACATAAGCTCAAAAACTAGCCCCTGTGGAAAACAATTGGCAATTCCTTAAAAAGTTAAAGAATTACCATATGACCTAGCAATTCCACTCCTACACATACAGTAAGTCCCTGAGCCAAGTTATGAACATCCACGTTACAGACAACTCATACTTGTCCTTTAATGTTATGTTAATTTGCCCTCACTTTGAAATGATTGAACCAACCCCTACTCACAACAAATGCCTCATCACAATCACCTTCACTTGCTGCAAGTGTAGCTTTTAAATCATTGAAAAGGTTTCGAGCCTTTTCTTAATTTAACCAAAAAAACCCATTGCTGTGGAGTTGATTCTAACTCATAGTGACCCTATAGGACAGAGTAGAACTGCCCCATGGAGTTTCCAAGGAATAGCTGCTGGGTTTAAACTGCTGACGTTTAGGTTAGCAGCCGCAGCTCTTAACCACTGTGCCAGCAGGGCTCCTTTCTTGCACTAAAGTAAGGCTAAATACGAACCATATGCGCCTGTTCCGATTTACCTAAAAATTTGACTTAAAGACACACTTCAGAAAGAATCTCATTTGTAACCTGGGGACTGCCTGTATACCAAAAGAATGGAAAGCAGGGCTTCATACAGATACTTGTTGTCTTAGTTATCTAGTGCTGCTATAACAGAAATACCACAAGTGGGTGGCTTTAACAAAGAAAAATTTATTCTCTCACAGTCTAGGAAGCTAAAAGTCCAAACTCATGGTGTCACCTCCAGGGGAAGTCTTTATCTCTCTGTTGGCTCTGGGAGAAGGTCTTTGTCTTCAATCTTCCCCTGGTCAAGAAGCTTCTTGGCGAGGGACCCGAGGTCCAAAGGACGCGCTCACTCAGCTCTTGTTTCTTGGTGGTATGAGGTCCCCCATCTCTCTGCTCACTTCTCTCTTTTATATCTCAAAAGAGATTGTCTTAAAACACAATCTAATCTTGTAGATTGAGTCCTGCCTCATCAACATAACTGCCACTGATCCTATCTCTTCAACATCATAGAGATAGGATTTACAACACATAGGAAAATCACATCAGATGACAAAATGGTGGACGATCACACAATACTGGGAATCATGGCCTAGCCAAATTGATTCACATTTTTTGGGGGGAGACAAATCAATCCATGACGCTTGTACACCAGTGTTCACAGCAACATTATTTGCCAATAGCCAAAAGGTGGAAACAATGCAAGTGTTTATCAAAGAATGAATGGATAAACAAAATGTGTATATTATTCAGCCTTAAAAAATAAAGTTTTTTTTTTTTTCTGATTTGAAATTCTTTTTTTTATTTAAGTTTTTTAAATTGTTGTTACCTTAAGTGAAAGTTTACAATTCGAGTTAGTCTCTCATACAAACATTTATACATACATTGTTATGTGACCCCAGTTGTTCTCCCTATACTGTGACAGCACACTCCTCCTTTCCACCCCTGATTTCCTGTGTCCATTCAACCAGCTCCTGGCCCTCTCTGCCTTCTCATATCACCTCTGGATAGGAGCTACCCATTTAGTATCATGAATCTACTTGAGCTAAGAAGCGCACTCTTCACACGTATCATTTTATGTCCCATAGTCCAGTCTAATCTTTTTCTGAAGAGTTGGCCTTGGGAATGGTTTTAGTTCTGGGTTGACAGAGAGTCTGGGGGCCATGCTTTCTGGGGTTCCTCCAGTCTCAGTCAGACTATTAAGTCTGATCCTTTTACTAGAATTTGAGTTGTGCACCCTACTTTACTCCTGCTCCATCAAGGACTCTCTGTTGTGTTCCCTGTCAGAATGGTCTCTGGTGGTGGCTGGCACCATCTAGTTCTTCTGGTCTCAGGCTGATGAAGTGTCTCGTTTATGTGGCCCTTTCTGTCTCTTGGGCTAATACTTCCCTTGTGTCTTTGGTGTTCTTCATTCTCCTTTACTCCAGGTGAGTTGGGACCAATGGATGCATCCTAGATGGCCGCTTGCTAGCTTTTAAGACCCCAGACGCCACTCATGAAAAAAAGAAAGAACTATTGATACATCTACAACATGGACAAACCTTGAAAACATTATACTAAATGAAATAGGCCAGACACAAAAGTGTCTGGTTTCACTTATGTGAAATAGCTTGAATAGGGAAACGCGCAGAGACAAAGTAGATTAGTGGTTACCAGGGGCTGAAGTGAGGTGGAAATGGAGAAGTATTGCTTAAGTCATACTCTTAACTCGGCAGTTCTTAACCTGACTATACATCAAAATCACCTAGGAAAGGGAGGGGAGACCAATGCCCAGGTCGTCTATAAATAAAATAATCTGACCTAGGTATCAGTATGTTTTATAAGCTTCGCAGGTGATTATAATGAACAGCCAAGGTAGAACTCCATTGTTCCAACAGGGGCATCGAGAAGCTTTCTAGAAGAGTTCTAACTTTAATGTGCATATGAATTATGTGGGTATCTTGTTAAAATGCAGATTCTGGTTTGGTAGGTCTGGGGTTGGGCCCGAGATTCTGGATTTCTAACAATCCTCCTCTGGTGATACAGATGCTGCTTGTCTGCAAACCACTCTTTAAATATAGAAAAGTATCTAGAAAATTAAGACAGATGGTTAACTCCAGAATAGAGTGGGCAGAAATAAGCAACTAACAAAATAATGAAATTTAAAAAAAAAAAAAAAAAGGGCAAAGCAGAAAGTACATGTGACCTCTTTTTATATGACCAAAACTTTTACCTTGGATACCTAATCTAAAAGGGAATACTGAAGTTGGTAGCATGAAGCTTTCTATATTGTTTTCTAACTCCCATATTTGCCATATGTGACTTTTAGTCATGTCATCTAGGACTAGAAGGGTCTGCTGGGAATGACACTTCCGAGGACCAAGCTTCCAGCAGCACACTAGGAAGAGATATTTGAATTGAAATAGCAGGGAGCTCAGATAATAGGTAGAAGACGAACACAAACTTGGAATGGAGAAGCAACATCAGAAAAAAGACAACGTGCACTTTGGTCAGAAAGCAGGAGACTAGAGAGCAGGAAAAAATTTAATGCACAGAATTTCAAACTGAGACTCTGAACAAATGCTAGGGTTCTTCTTTTATGTCCTGCCCAACACAGTGTGTGGGGAAAGTCAAGTATAACGGCTTTCCTTCAGGCCCTCTCTACTTACCTATCACTTCCAACCATGTGGGCTGGTGAAAGGGATGAAGCTTTTCCAGGTGTGCTTGGTGAAAGAGGGTGATGACCCCAGAGCAAGCTTGGGAGGGGTTGGTATGGGATTGTATGTGGTGGCAGGAACCCAGGGTCTCTTGGACTTCAGCCCTCTCTCCCAGAACTGGGCCTTGAGAATGTAGAGTCCAAGTGGGATGGGCATAGTGAAAAATGGCGGGAGACGAGGTACGTATGGAAAGTGGAGGGGAAGGGCAGAAGCCAGAAGTTCATGATTTTGGAAAGCCAGATTGAACATGAGGGCTAGATTTTTTTTTTTTTAATGGGTACAGCGTTTCTGTTTGAGGTGATGAAAGTATTTTGGAAATAGATAGTGGTGGTGGTTGCACAACATTGTGTATGTAATTACTACTACTGAATTGTACACTTAAAATGGTTAAAATGGCAAATCTTTTGTTATATATATTTATCACAATTAAAGGAAAATATCACAGAGATGTCCACTGATTATGAACTGGTTTAGAGTTGTAAAAGGCAGATTTAGATTGTTGCATTTGAGTAGGTCTTAATCTAAATATACAAATATTAACTGGAAACTACAGTTTGTTTTTATAAGCAATTTCTCCCTAAAAGACTTCCTCTCTTATTCCTTATTTCTCTCTTTTTTATATCTTTTGTCCACAGGTGTCTCAATGGCTCTCTTGACCTCTATTAAATAAGGTGACCAGGGCTTCTCACAGAGCACAGTGAGATGGTCATGCATCTGTCGCCTGTGCCCAAGGCTGGTGCTGCTTCCTGTTGCTGCTGGAGGCACAGGTACGGTGAATGGTGGGAGCAGCCATCACAATCACCTTGGCTGCTGGAGCTATCAGTAGTATCGTGTCCTCGAGCAAGTCAATATTTTTCTGCCTCAGAGTGTTTATCTGTAAAATTAGGAGGTTGTACCAAGAGTCTGTTAATGTTCCTTCCAGCCCTAAAAGTCAATGATTCCATGAATTCTTAGCTAAATTATATCTTACCAAAGGCAGAAACAACATCTTCTGATTCTTTTCCCACTCATGATTTTGCTATTGTATAGAAAGCAACAGAGTCCTGGTGGTGCGGTGGTTAAAGCACTCAGCTGCCAACTGAAAGGTTGGCAGTTCAACTCACTAGCTGCTCCGTGGGAGAACAAAGTGGCCGTCTGCTTCAGTAAAGATTTACAGCCTTGGAAACCCTATGCAGCAGTTCTATTCTGGCCTGTAGGGTCTTTGTGAGTCGGAATCGACTGAACAGCAGTGGGTTTGGGTTTGATTTATGGAAAGCAACAAAAATAAAGGTATTCAAAAATAGAAAACAGATGAACTTAAAATTATACCATCCTGACATCTCAAGTGTTTTCATTATGTTCCATTCTGATTCTTAAATATATGTATATATAATTTTATATAATTACAACCATAAACTAGGTAAATTTTTATATTTGACTTACGTCACTTGACATTATACAGTAAAACCTGCAAAAGCTGGAACCTGTGTAAGGTGGAAACCTATCAGAGAAGGAAAACTAAAATATTTTCCACTAATAGAGAGTGACAGAAAAGTGGTAAGCTGCACCCTGTCAAAGGCGGAAAACTTGCAAGAGGCAGAAAAACAAGGCAGTCCTGTCAAGTTCTAGCTCTTACAAGTTTTACTGTATAAAATTTTATATTTCTATTAGCATTCATAATTATAGTTTAAATGACTACATAGTGTTCCATTTCACTGATGAGCCATAAAAAAAAATTACCGTCAAGTCAATTCCGACTCATGGTGACCCCATGTGTAGAACTGCACTATAGGGGTTTTTTTAAAATAATATTTTATTGTGTTTATGTGAAAGTTTACACCGCATATTAGGTTCCCCTTTAACAATTTTTATGCAAATTGTTTTGTGCCATTGGTTACAATTTTTACAATGTATCAGCATTCTCATTATTTCCATTCTGTTTGTTCTGTTTCCATTGATCTAGCTTGCCTTCCCCTCCTTCCCTTCTCATCTTTGCTTTTAGGTAACTGTTGACTATTTGGTCTCATATAGTTAATTGTTTAAGGGAGCACATTGCTCATGGGTGATACTGTTTATTTTATAAGCCAATCTATTATTTGGCTGAAAGGTGACCTCCATAAATAGCTTCAATTCCACATTCAAAGGATATCTTAGGGCAGTATTCTTGTGGGTTCCTCTAGTCTCTATCAGTCCAGTAGGTATGGTCTTTTTTAGGAATTAGAGTTTTGTTCTACATTTTTCTCCCATTCTGTCCAGGACCTTCTATTGTGTCCCTGGTCAGAAGGGTTGGTAGCGGTAGTCGGGCACCATCTAGTTCTTCTGGTCTCAAGTTAGAAGAGGTTGTGGTTCCTGTGGGCTATTAGTCCCGTGGACTAGTTTCTTCTTTGAGTCTTTGTTTTCCTTCATTCTCTTTTGCTCGATACGAATAAACACCAGTAGCTGTATGTTAGATGGCCACTCGCAAGCTTTTAAGACCCCAGATGCTACTCACCCAACTAGGATGTAGAACATTGTCTTTGTGAACTATGTTATGCCAACTGATTAAGTTGTCCCCCAAGACTATGGTCCCAAGCCCCTTAACCCAGTAAACCAATCCTATGAGTTGTTTGAATATGGCTAGGAAGCCTCTGTAACTGTGCCTATGTAGTTTGTTATATATGTGAATATATATGCAGCACACAAAAATGCGTGTATACACATGCCTACAGATACACCTATACATGCACATGATTTATTCACATATGTCTTCCTATATATATATATGCATCCATATCTACATATGTAACCAGACACGTATTTTTTGGTTGTTTTCACTGTTATTGAAAAATTGTACATGTTATAGCATTTACCGAAATTGTCTCCTTTTCTTGTATACTTCTTTGTGTCTTTACTTACCTTGGTCCAGTTGTGCTGACTTCACCCATGTTTGATATTGCCTTTCCCATCACCAAAAGTAACAAGTGGCTACTATCTAGAAAATGATTCCTTTTTCTTGTATACTTCTTTGTGTCTTTACTTACCTTGGTCCAGTTGTGCTGACTTCACCCATGTTTGATATTGCCTTTCCCATCACCAAAAGTAACAAGTGACTACTATCTAGAAAATGATTCCGCCTCCTTCTCCTTCCTGTTCCTGGTAACCATCAAAGAACTTTGCTCTCCAGGTGTGTATCTATTCTTGACTTTTTATAATAGTGGGACCATAGAATATTTGTCTTTTTGTGGTTGACTTATTTCACTCAGCATAATGTCCTGCAGATTCATCCATGTTGTTTCGCAGACTCCTCATTATTCTTTATAGTTGCATAGTATTCTGTTGTGTGTATGTACCACAATTTGTTTATCCTTTTATCTGTTGATGGGCACGTAGGTTGTTTCCATCTTTTTGCTATTGTGAATAATGCTGTAATGAACTTAGATGTGCATATGTCTATTCATGTCACTGCTCTTATATCTGTAGGATATATACCTAGGAGTGGGATTGCTGGATCATAAAGTTTTTCTATTTCTAGCTTTTTTGGGAAGAGCCATACTGTTTTCCACAGTGGTTGTACCATTTTATAATCCCACCAGCAGTGTATAAGAGTTCCAATCCCCCTACAACCTTGCCAGCATTTATTGCTTTCTGTTGTTTTTTTTTTTTTTATGATTGCCATTTTTTAGGAGTCCCTATAGGGTTTTCTTGGCTATAATCTTTATGGCAGCAGATTTCCAGGCTTTTCTTCCACAACACCTCTGGATGAGTTCAAACTACCAACCTTTAGGTTAGTAGTTGAGCACAAACCATTTGTACCACCTAAGGACCTGCTGATGGACCATAATTTTCTTAAATATTCCCCATTTCTGGAAATGTCAATTGTTCCAATATTTGGTAACATAAAAATATTGCAGTAAACTTTTTATTTATGACTATTTCCTTTGACTAACTTTCTGAGATTAAATTTCTAGGAATATGATTACTGAGTTTAAGGTACCCTCTTTATGTTTGCTTATAAGTATTGACGAATGGCTTTACTAAAAGCTTGCACTGATTTACATTGTTGCCACCATATCTTAGAGTGACATTTTAACTACAGCCTTCCCAAAGGTGTGGTATAAAATGATACATTGTTGTTTTTATTTACATTTCCTTGATTATTAGCAGTCTTGAACATTTTTCCATTTGTGATTGCATTTTATCTTATGTGAATTGTTTCTCTGTGCAACTTTTCCATTTATCTGGCTGTGAAACCATAGGTGAGTCAGTTAATCTGTCTGTGCCTCAGTTTTCTCTTCTGTAAACAAGATAATAATAGTACCTATCTCATAGGGCTGTTGTAGGGATTAAATAAATTATAAAATGTAAGGCCTATAGAATAGTACCTAACCCAGGGAAGGCCTTCAGAATATGTTAATGTTAGTACCCGTAGTAGCATTGGTCCACCACCTGTCTGTCAGTTTGTCATCCTGTGCTGGCTTGTGAGTTACTGTGATGCTGAAAGCTTTGCTACCAGTATTTCAAATACTATCAAGGACACCCATGGTGGACAGGTTTCAGTGGATCTTCCCAAATAAGACAGTCTAGGAAACAAAGTCTGACGATGTACTTCTGAAAATTAGCCAATGGGAACCTTATGGATCACAACAGAACATTGTCTGACTCTCTTGCTTTGACAATATCATCAGGAAGGACCAATCGCTAGAGGAGGACATCATGTTTGGTAAAGTGGAGGGCCAGTGAGGGTGAGGGAAACCTTCGGTGAGATGGAATGGCACAATAGCTGAAACAGTGCAGGCGATGTTGAAGATGACATAGGACCGGACAACATTTCATTCTTTTTTACATAATGTCATCATGAGTCTGAGTCAACTGGACGAAAGCTATTTATCTGTAAGTATTGGTATTAGTTATCTAGTAGGATGTCAGTGTTTTTCTTTATAATTTATATGATTTTTTCTAGTCCTTGTAAATGCATAAATATTTTTAATTAATTTATAAGAGAGCCCTTTATATAATATAGATGGACTCTTTTGTTCTGCTGGGTTTGGTAAAGTATTTCCCCCAGTTTGTTGTTTTATTTCCTGTGTTAGTTTTGCGTGTGTACATGCACACATGCAAACATGGGCGTGTGTATTTTCTCACAAGTCTAAAAACACAGTGTCTATGTAAAAGGACTGCTCATAGAAATGTTGATTTCTTGACAGTGCTTAGCATGGCACACCCAGCTCCGCTGAAGAACTGTTTGACCAAGTCATTTAGAAAAATAAGAAATAAACAAAACCAAAAGCAAAATCAAACCACATACATACATGCACCTACAAAACCAAAACCCAAAACAAACCACGTACACGCACGCACATTACAAACAAAACCACAGATGTTTTAAACCAGAAAGATGAAAGAAATTGTAAACCATGGAAATTTCTGTTTAAGAGTAATTGATTCTTTGTGTGCAGTTGTTGCCTGATTCCTGGCATACTGAGATCTAACTTAAACCACTCAGAGGAAAAACAAAAAGATGGCATCAATAAATTGCCTTTGGGAGTAAAGGAACCTCTTAGAGTCCACAAAATCATGGATGGAAGAGATCCTTAGGGAAGGAATGAAACATGCTCAGAATGGCAAAGTTAGCAGTGTTCAAGACCAAATTTAATCATACATACAGTAAGTGAATTGAAAGAAAAAGCTAAAGAGCAATAAAAAATAATAATGATATGAGTAATGGGAGGAACTGAAGAAGCTCACAGCCCAGATGAGGATTGGAAACTATTTAAACTGGATACTGTAGTATGTGTTTTGGCTTTGAGAAAACAGAAGTTGAACTTTTGAGTAGTAATCAAGGACTTGGTCTCAAAGTATTTGCAGATAGTGCTGGTATGGAGAACAGATGCTGACATTATTGCCAATGGGAATCGCAATGTGATAGTTGGAGTGAGAGACCGAAAGAAACCACAGGGAATTTTTGTGGAAAGCTCAGCATTGAAAATGATTTATGGTTGATTTAAGAAGGAGACAAAGAAAATAAGACTACAGTGTACACCATCTGACTGCTGCAGACAAAGGATGTAAACAGTTAGCCGTAGCTTTCCAACCTCCTGGAAATCAGAGCTCTGCACATACAGAAAGGCGCCAGAATGTTTATCCGAGTTAAATGCATACTTCTTTTTCAGTATCTAAGAATAGTTGTCCTCCTTTCCTCTCCCATTACTGTTTGGGTATCCTTAAAAATCCCCACCAGCTATTAAGCACTGTGGAGTTACCCCAAGAGATCTGTCAGGAGTGTTGTTACTTCCTAAAAAGGACCAGAGGAATCTCCCATGAGGCCCTAGGCTTGAAAGGTGGTCAGCCCTATAGTGTCATTATTATATGCGTGAAGTACTTTTATGTTAGAAAACTGAAAGTTGGAGAATTCATAAGGATCAGATGAGTCTTGCAAAAATATCTAAGGAAATGTGTTAGAAGGTATGTTGAGGCAGGAAAGATGTGACCATTCCTTCATCTTGGGCCTCTTAAATGATATTCCACCTTTCAAGGGGCAGAGAACCAGGAGTGCTCTCCATTAGGAAGTAAGAACTTCTTGAGTTCTCTGATAGGGAGTCTGAATTTTGAAATGAGAAAAGACAGATGTGTTCAGCTAAAGCTAGTAATATTTTCACATGACAGACTTCAGGGATGATGATGATGCTCATTAAGTCCTCAGGACTATTAGGGAAGTGGGGCTCATATAAGGGCAACAGATGGAAAAAAAAAGAAGTGTCACCAAAAGGTAGGAACAATGAGCTTTAACACCTGACTAGTGATAACACTTAGTGAAAACCAAAGAAAACAGATGAGATGAGAAAAATAAGACTGGGCTTTGTGTCCAGGAACTTGAGCCAACTAAGCCATTCAGTGGCCAGAGTTACGTTACCTTAGGAAAATGGATCCAGGTTCTCTTAATGTATCTGTTTATAGGCATGTTCCCACGCACATCTCTCTCGCACACACACCCTTAGCCTCCCCTTATTTCCTAGTTGAGTTTACTTTGAAAGCTTCTAATTCCAGAGCCTGAGGTAATACCACAGAGAGGCATCCACACCTGGACCAGAATAACTAGGGAGATCCAAGTATACCCTAGGTGGGTTGATATCCACCTCAGATGTAAGTCAGGGAAGAGATGATACAGCTACGGCACATAGAAAAGTGCAGATTCTCTCTGTCAGCTTGCATTGCCTCTCCACCCTCTTGTCTTCTTGGCAGAATCCTAATTAGCTTACAGGATCCACTCAAGTGTTACTTATTACCTCCTCTCTCTAAACCCACTGGTGGAAGGAGCTGCACTCCATAGGATCTTGCACAAAGCACTAATTATGCATTTACTACGTTGTTTTATAATGGTTTGCTTGTCTATTTTTTTTACTGGCCCATCAACTCCATGATCACAGGGACAGTATCTTTCATCTCTGTATCTCCAGCCCTAACAGTGTCTAGAAATATACTGCCCTAATACAGTAGCCACTGGTTACATGTGGCTATTGAGCACTTGAAATGTGACTAGTTCAAATTGAGATTTGCTGTAACTGTAAAATACATTCAGATTTTGAAGACCTAGTATGAATAAGAGAATGTATAATATCTCATTAATAATTTTTATGTAGATTATATGTTGAAATGATTATATTTTGGATATATTTGGTTAAATAAAACATATTATTAAAATTAATTTTACTTGTTTCTTTTTACTCTTTTATATGGATACTAGAAAATTTAAAATGATATATATGACTTGCATTATATATTTTATTGCACAGGGCTAGTCTAGAACATAGTAGAGGCTTGCCTGAGTCAGAGTCTCAGCAGGAAAAAGAAGATATACTTCATTTAGATTTTGAAGAGATGTTAACGAAGAGACAATTTACCAAGGTGTTGGGCAAGGTTAAGGAAATCCACCAGGGATGCTGAAACACCAACAGACTAGCAACAAAGGGAAGCTGTTAACACCCTAATCCTTAAAAAGTAGGGGAGAAAATGATGTTTCTAGAGCTGGTGAGTGCTGGAGGCATAGTAGAGGATTACCCAGCAGGAGCTCTAGTTATAGAAGGACCCAAAACCAAACCAAACCCATTGCCGTCAAGTCGATTCCGACTCATAACCGCATAGGTAATAGAACTGCCCCATAGGGTTTCCAAGGCTGTAATCTTTACAGAGGGAGACTGCCACATCTTTCCGCTGTGGAGCAGGTGGTGGGTTTGAACTGCCCATCTTTTGGTTAGCAGCCAAGCACTTAACCACTGTGCCACAGGGCTCCTTCATAGAAGGACCCAGTCACTGCAAAAGCCATGAAACAAAAGCAGGGCGAGAACCCTTCTTTAATCTCCTCCTGTGTTCCTATAGGCTGTAGGGAACCAAATGCCAGAGGACAAGGGATCCAGGATGATGCAAGCCTTAGGTCACCTCCCACCTCCCACCTCCCTGAGCATTAAGTGCAGAGAAGAGTGGAGAGTAGATCAAAGCAGGAGGGTGGCAGGGGATGAAGAATAATCATCACAGGGCTCAATAAATGTGTTGAATGAATGCGTGAAATGAAACTAGCCAATGAGAAGAGAATAGAGGACAGTGATAATTAATTTTTTCCCACTGGAACCATTTTGCAGCAGTGCTTTTCAAAGTGTGCAGTGACGCTTAAGAGTTTAGTGAAATTATTTTAGGGATTTTATATATATATATATATTTCTAACTCTTTAAAATACTCTTCTAAAACACAACATGCACCCTCAAATGTGTTAGACAGTATATTAAAATTTTAGCACATTGGAAACAAGTAATGCATCAACTTGTGTTGCCAGGTAAATTTGTTTTTGTGTAAGCCTAAAAATAAGACACCTCCTTCCTTTTCTTTACTTTTACTTGAATATCTTAAATGTGTCATTAATTAAGAAGATTTAGGTCTGAATAGAACGTGGAACAAGGGATATCATTGCTGATGTCAGATGGACCCTGGCTAAAAGCAGAGAATACCAGAAGGATGTTTACCTGTGTTTTATTGACTATGCAAAGGCATTCAACTGTATGGATCATAGCAAATTATGGACAACATTGTGAAGAATGGGAATTCCAGAACACTTAATTGTGCTCATGTGGAACCTGTACATACACTAGGAGGCAGTCTTTCGAACAGAACAAGGTGATATTGCATGGTTTAAAATCAGAAAGAGTGTGCATCAGGGTTGTATCGTTTCACCATACTTATTCAAGTATGTATACTGAGAAAATAATCCAAGAAGCTGCCCTGTATGAAGAAGAATGCAGCATTAGGATTGGAGGAAGACTCATTAACAACCTGTGATATGCAGATGACACAGCCTTGCTTGCTGAAAGTGAAGAGGACTTGAAGCACTTACTGATGAAGATCAAAGACTATAGCCCTCAGTATGGATTACACCTCAACATAAAGAAAACAAAAATCTTCGCAACTGGACCAATAAGGAACATCATGATAAATGGAGAAAGGATTGAAGTTGTCAAGGATTTCATTTTACTTGGATCCACAATCAACATCCATAGAAGCAGCAGTCAAGAAATCAAACAATGTGTTGCATTGGCAAATTGGCTGCAAAAGACCTCTTTAAAGTGTTGAAATGCAGGGATGTCACTTTGAGAACTAAGGTGCACCTGACCCAAGCCATGATGTTTTCAATCACCTCATATGCATGGGAAAGCTGGATAATGAATAAGAAAGACCAAAGAAGAATTGATGCCTTTGAATTATGATGTTGACGAAGAACATTGAATATACCATGGACTGCCAAAAGAATGAACAAATCTGTCTTGGAAGAAGTACAGCCAGATGCTCCTTAGAAGCAAGAATAGTGAGACTACATCTCACATACTTTGAACATGTTATCAGGAGGGATCAGTCCCTGGAGAAGGACATTGTTTTAGTTATCTAGTACTGCTGTAATGGAAACACCACAAGCAAATGGCTTTAACAAAGAGAAATTTATTCTTTCACAGTCTAGTAGGCTACAAGTCCAAATTCAGGGTGTCAGCTCCAGGGGATGGCTTTCTCTCTCTGTCAGCTCTGGAGGAAGGTCCTTGTCATCAGTCTTCCCCTGAATTAGGAGCTTCTCTGTTCAGGAACCCCAGGTCCAAAGTAGGCGCTCTGTTCCCTGCACTACTTTCTTGGTGGTGTGAGGTCCCCCACTCTATGCTTACTTCTCTTTCCTTTTATCTCTTGAGAGATAGAAAGTGGTGCAGGCCACCCCCCAGGGAAACTCCCTTTACATTGGATCAGGGATGTGGCCTTAGTAAGTGTGTTACCATCCCACCCTAATCCTCTTTATCATAATCTAATCTTGCCTCATTAACCAGAAATTAGGATTTATAACACATAGGAAAATTACAATCCCCAAATGGAGGATAACCACACAATACTGGGAATCATGACATAGCCAAGTTGACAAATATTTTGGGGGGACACAATTCAATCTATGACAGACATCATGCTTGGTAAAGTAGAGGGGCAGCGAAAAAGAGGAAGACCCTCAACAAGATGGATTGACACAGTGACTGCAACAATGCTCTCAAGCATAACAATGATTGTGAGGATGGCGCGGGACTGGGCAGTGCTTCGTTCTGTTGTAAATGGGGTCGCTATGAGTCAGAACAAACTTGATGGGACCTAACAACAACAACAATATGCTGTTTCTTATGCCTGGAAGGTTTTCCATCAGTACTCGGTAAGGCTGAGATTAGAATGTCCCTCAGTCCTTTTCATCTTTCATCCTTTATCTCTCACCTCAAATATTTCCTCCTCAGTACCTGATATCTTACTTAGGTTTCTCTCCATTCTCTAGTTCAAACTTATTGCCCTCATAGCACTTTTCACAATTCCTAACTGTTTTTTTTTTTTTTTCTTTAATTGTACTTTAGATGAAGGTTTACAGAGCAAACTAGTTTCTCATTAAACAATTAATACACATCTCGCTTTGTGACATTGGTTGCCAACCCCATGACATGTCAACACTCTCCCCTTCTCGACCTTGGGTTCCCCATTACCAGCTTCCCTGTCCCCTCCTGCTTTCTCATCCTTTCCCCTGTGCTAGTGTGCCTATTTAGTCTCATTTTGTTTTACGGGCCTGTCTGATCTTTGGCTGAAGGGTGAACGTCAGGAATGACTTCATTACTGAGCTATAAGGGTGTCCGGGGGCCATACTCTCAGGGAGTAACTGTTTTATTTTATTTTCTCTTACTGGTTTCGGTCTGTTTTCCTAACAAGAGTTTAAATTTCATCCAGGAAAGTGATTTCTTGTTCACCATTGATTGTCCAGAGGCTGGTACAGTGTCAGGCACATAGTAGGTGCTCACTATGAGTGAATAAGAGATTGATTATACAGAAGACAAAACGTATAATGGATGGAGCAATTGGGAGGGGGAGAGTGGCCATTATTAAAAATTAAATTATATGATGTAGTTTTTGTTAGGTGCCATCAAGTCAATTCCAACTCATAGTGACCCTGTGTACAACAGAATGAAACACTGCCCAGTCCTGCACCATCCTTACAATTGTTGCTATATTTGAGCCCATTGTTGCAACCACTGCATCAGTCCATCTCATTGAGGGTCTCCCTCTTTTTCACTGACCTTCTCCTTTACCAAGCATGATGTCCTTCTCCAGGGAAAATTATATAAACTTACACTTAAATAAATCATATCAAAAGCAAAGGTTAAAAAAAAAAAAAAACCCTCAAAACTCCTAATTATTTTACTACATTTACTTCTGTGGTCTTGAGGTTCTTTGTGTCTATTATATCTACGTAGAGGGTCAACAAAAAAGAGAAAGACCCTCAACGAGGTGGATTGACACAGTAGCTGCAACAATGGACTCAGGCATAACAATGATTATGAGAATGGCACAGGATCAGTTCATGTTTTGTTTTGTTGTGCGTGGGGTCGCTGTGAGATGGAACTGACTCGACGGCACCTAACAACAACACGAATATTGTATCTGTATAATGATGTGCTACTACACCTCTCCTCCATACTTAGTGTCATTATGTTTGTAGCTTGAAATTAGCTGTGGTGGAAGTACTTAAACCACAAAAATTGGTGAACACCATAAATCAGGATTTGATTTATTGTTTTGTTGACCTTTTAAAAGTAAGAAAGTGGGGACTTCTGGCAACATGGCGCTCTAGGCAGAAGCACCACACCGTCCCTCCACAGCAAAGATCCGAAAAACTAGGCCAAACAGAGAAAACAGCAATCCTGAAACCCTAAAACATCAAATGAAGAGATAATGAACTCAGCCAAGCACCAAATGGAGTGAGGAAACTGACAGAGAATGGAGAGTGAGGAGAGGTTCATGCAGAGGTCCCCTATCAGCTAACGCAGCGTGGATCTGCCATCTCGGACTCCTATCAGAGACCAGCAAATAGGGGGTATGAGAAAGCAGCTTCGGGGAGCTTCCAGCAGGAGACAGAACAACTGATAATTGGCGATATACACTTTCCTACCTCCCACCCTTCTTCACCCCCACTCGGCCTCCTCTGCTTCCCGCCACTACAGTCTCTTGGCCGGGAAGCACAGGCTGCTTGGATTCCACCCGCCCACACTGACCGACTCCGAGTGCCATTTGTTGGCTGTGGTGTTGCTTTTTTCCTCTTCTTTTGATTTCTTCCTTACCTCTCACCACCTCCCCCTCCTTTTGCTCAAATACCTGGCTCTGTATGCCATCTTTGCTTCTTCCTGGGGGGCTGCGGAGCTCAGTTCGAGTGGGGAACTTCTTCCCTGTCAGGGCTGCCACGCTGGTTGGATCCCAGGGCTTTTGTTTGTTTGATTGTTTTGAGTTGTTTGTTTGTTTTCTTTTCCTTTTCTTGTGTTGGGAGCCTGTTCCGGCCAGGCAGTGCTATGCGGCTTGGGACCTACCCCCTCAGCTTGCGCAGACCGCAGAGGGATCCCTGAGAGCATTTTTTTTTTTCTTCATGATTTTTTTTTTTTCTGTTTTTTTGGGAGATTTCTTGTTCTTTTTTTTTGTTTGTTTGTTTTGTTTTTCTCTTTTTGTCTTTCTTCGTTACTCAGTTTCTCATCTGTCTATACCTTCCTTCTCTTCCTGTCCCCTGAATACCTGGCACTGAATTCCTCCATGCCTTCTAGCCAGGCAGTACTGCAACACCTGGGAACAACTTCCCCAGACCTCGTACCGCACCAGTGGGATCCCTGGGAGCTTTGCTCTTCTTTTTTCTTTCTAACTTTTATTTATTCATTCTTTTCTTTGTTTTTTTTTTCTTCTTCTTCCCCTTTTTGTTTTTCTCCATTTCATAGTCTCTCATCTCTCCACTCCAACAGCAAGCTTCCCTAGCACTCTTTTTTGTTTGTTCGTATGTTTTTGGCTCCTGTTCCTCTCTCCTCTCTCCCATACCCATCTTAGCTCCACACATCACAATCTACCCCCTCCATCCTGCCTACCTGCACCATG